>NW_010418376.1:20317-62841 GCF_000710305.1 Buceros rhinoceros silvestris | reverse complement strand
CTCGACTCTTCTCTCTTCTTGTCTTACGCTGCTTGCTCTTCTCTCCTTCTAAAGATGGTTACGCCCCAAAGTCTGTTTACCCTCTTCGGTATGTTATTGTTAGCACTATACTTTTATTATTGATTTGATTTTGGTTTTGGTTTGGTTTTTTTTTTTTTTTGTTTCACCTTAATTCTTATTTGTAGCTAGCACTTTGGCTTAAAGTTGAATATTAAATCTTTTGCTATTTTTCTTTTGCTGTTTAAAACTCTCCATAGACACAGATTTTCTTTTAATGCATGCTAATATATTTTGCATGGTCTTTAATTTAATATCATTCACATAGCTTTGAGGGTTTATCAGAAATTATTCTTTTCAAAATTCACTATTCAAATTCTTTATCTCCTTTATTCATTTGTGAGAGTGTTGAGTTTGAGTGAGTGATCTTGTTGCTGTCTGAATGTTCCATTGATATGTCAAAGTATGTTACTTAGGTGACTGGCTTTAAAATGAACTTTCTCTTTTGGGTTACCTTTGACTTTGAAAAGGTGTTTATGGTGATGTGCAGCGTGTGAAGATTTTATACAATAAGAAAGACAGTGCTCTTATACAGATGGCTGATGGAAACCAGTCACAGCTGGGTAAGATAAATTTCCTGTTTATATTCCCGTTAGTCTAAGTACTCAAAATTATGCTGTGTAAGATCAGGTGAACTAACGTGTTTACATTTGTCTGTTTGTCTTGTGTCCTGGTTACTCACAAGATCCAAAGTCTTACCACGTGTACTTGTATTGCAGAAGATCTACACAATATCATAAAATCACATGTGATGGTCTTTAAATAAAATTACTCATGTAGATTCTACAGACCTAGTTCTTGATTCCAGTCTTTTAGCCCATTGTTCCTTTGATTTGCTTGGGTGTTCTTGTTTGCTTGTGTAATGTGCCACAGACTACTGAAAAGTAACACTGAACTGAGTAAACTTCTTGTCGTTTTCAGCCATGAGCCATCTTAATGGACAAAAAATGTACGGAAAGATTATTCGGGTAACCCTTTCTAAACATCAGACAGTACAACTACCTCGAGAGGGACTTGATGACCAAGGGCTGACTAAAGATTTCGGTAATTCACCTCTGCATCGCTTCAAAAAGCCTGGTTCAAAAAACTTTCAAAATATATTCCCTCCTTCTGCAACACTTCATCTGTCCAATATTCCGTAAGTGTTGGCTGTGAGTAAGCCAGTGTTATTACTGTATGACTGAATCACAACACACTGAATAGACTAATAATTTCTTGCTTATGCTTATTTTCTTTCTGTCTGTAGACCATCAGTAGCAGAGGAGGATCTACGCACATTGTTTGCTAACACTGGAGGCACTGTGAAAGCATTTAAATTTTTTCAGTAAGTAACTTTTCTGTACATAGCTCTAACAAAAGACTGCATGAGTGCATTTTTGCAGCATGTCTTAGGGAAAAGTGTATAGAGGATAGCAAACATTAGGGGCAACCCCTGTAGTGTTCAACTTCCTAATGCCATTATTTTGTTTCAGAAGAGATCACAAGATGGCACTTCTTCAGATGTCAACAGTAGAAGAAGCTATTCAGGCTTTGATTGATCTTCACAATTACAATCTGGGAGAAAATCATCATCTGAGAGTTTCTTTCTCCAAGTCAACTATTTAAAATGCAGATTGAAAATGAGGGTGGATTGAATTGTTCGGTGTTGTCACCTATTGACTGTTCAGGAAAGTGGGGACCAGAGTTTGTCTTCTGTTGTTTTTTTATTATTTTTTTCCATGCTGTTATCATTCCGCAGTTGTTTAAAAACAAACAAACAAAAAAATTAAAAAGCAGTGATGCTATCTGCTGTTGTTCAACTGTTGTTTAGAGAAAACATCTTTTTGTTTAAAAGATTTCAAGTTAATACCACAGTTTTTCAACTTAGTTAACATACGTGCCTTAAAAAGGAAAACTAGTTCTGCTGGAATTGCATAACTAGGAAAAGCAAATTTGGTTGTCTGGGGCACATTGTTACATGATAATTTAAATATGTTTAGGCAGGGGTGTGTAAAAAGGTTAAGCTTTTGTTTCTCCTGCTTGATAGATTTATCAGCTGGCTTGTCACTTATTCTTTCTTTTTAATTGGATAAGATGCATTACACTGAGAGTAAAATGGGTTTATTTGATTTCTGCTACTTTTTTCTTTGTGCTCTTTTTTTTAAAAGGCCTTTTTTATTTTATGGTTCTGGTCTAGATTCAGTTATGAATGTAGGCATTAGTTAAAATTAACAAGGTATGGAATATTAATTTCTTAAAGGACAAAAAGTGACTTACGTGACTTTGAGCCCTATGTGAAAAGCATTGTGGAATCTTAACCTTTTTGTACACACTCTTGTGGGATGTATCATATAAATGTCAGCACTAAGTAATGTCTTGTTTGTGGCTGAATATTTTTTGTAGATGTTTTTGAAGTTGACATGACTTATGTGCATTTCAATATATATTGCCATCTTTAGTTTGTAATTAAGATATGGAATATGGTTGTGGATTTCTGAGCATGTACAGACTGGTCAAGCTAGTTCAGGAAATGGTGCATGTATATTTCAACGATGAAGAAAGTTTGCTGCAAATGCTTGCAGGAAATTTCGTGGCAGTTTTCCAAAACTGACAACCAGGAGGGACCAAAGTTTATGTGCCTTTAGTCTTAATTTACCTTGCATTGTAATATTCAGTTTTAATAAATCTCTTCAAAATATTTTGTATTTAGAAATTGATCTGACTTTACTATAAACATGGCTCAGAATCTACAGATCCAGTTAATTTGAAAGCAGTTCTGTGTCAGTCTGAACTGTTACCTTGATTCTGTTTAAATGACCAATACTTCTTGAAATTGATGTACTTTGTTTCAAGATTCATAGATTCTGTTATCTATGTAGAAAAGAAAAAGGTCATGTATATTTTCTATTAGTTGAGTTTTTACATCTTTAGAATTGTAAAATTCAGTATAGTTTGAAAGTGGCACAATTAAAAATTAATTTTCTAACAAAGTTGGGAGGTTTGATGGTTGTTTAATTTCATTTTGTGTGTACTCTGCTTACCTCTGTAGCATGCTCAATAAACACTTCTGTAGCTCTGTATTCACCTTTTCTGTCTTTCTCTGCTGCTTTCTCTCTCTCCTCTTCTTTGTTTTTCCCTTCTACTGTGCTTCTAAATTCATGTTTATTCTCTGCCAGGGTGGGAAAAGCATAATATTAAAAAATACAATTTATAGCTTTTTACCATAAATCTGATGCTGTGAAAAATACCAGCTCTTTATTTTACGAAAGATAGTGACCCCTTTGCAGGCATATGTGCATATTAAACATTTCCCACCCTGTTAAAACTTACTGCTTTAAAGACATAACTTTATTGTAGTTTGTTAGCTCTCTCTTTCTATCTTTTTAGTTTTTAAGCAGATTTATGCACTAATAGATCTCTCAGGTTTGCCATGCTCTTTGCTGCAGTTTCATCTTTCATTTTTTTTGTGTCTGCTAAAGATTTTCTACTAATCATACAGTATACTCTTAGGTTGACGTAACGAAGTTTTTAACATCAGCTTGGTGGACCGTTCATCCTCCAGACCAGGATATTTCACCTCTTCAGAGACATTGGTTCAAATGAATTGTAAAAACAGTTTGAGCGCTTCAGTAGTGTTTCTGCATAATACCTTAAAATGGTGGTGGTGGGGCTTTTTCCTCTTGATTAGAAATAGGATCAGAACTTTCACACAGTCCCCTTTTAAGAGTAACTGTATGATGCTGAAGCATTACATCAGTAGAAGCTGTCAGTGTTCAATTTGGAGTATTTTCCTGTCACTTCTCCAGTACGACTACTGTAGTTGTATTGATGTCAGATTACTTTGTGACCTGATGTCTGTTCTTTGGGCTGGCTTTCAAATCAATAAATAGCTTTTTAAAGGTCGTGGTATAAAATAGAGGGCTTGCATTAGCTTGCACTACATTAAATAAAATGCATTAGGTTCATATCTGTTTTATCAGAAATGCATCCAAGATATGAATTAAGTTAGCCTCCAGGTGTGTCACAGTGATCACCCAATCTGAAATGCTAGTAGGATCAGATTAATCCATACATGAAACTAGTGAATCAACATCTTTTTACAACTCAGGCAGTCAAATGCATTGTCTGCCAACTGACCTGAACAGTAGTTAAGGGTCTGGCTGAACGGGCATTTTAAATTTTTCATCTGTGTAGTTTGATATCCCATATTTTTAAAAGTAAAAATGTGTCATTTCCTTTTGCATATCAGAATGTGCTTGCGTATTTCAAATAGAAGTGCAAGTTGAAATTGAACATTCCATGAGTTCAGCTTCTGCCAAACTATTTCCTCTCTAAAACATCTGTATCAGTTACACAGCGATTGCCATATGTATAATTTTGAAATAACTTTAAACATCCAGAGTGCTTGGGTGTTCATAAATACAGTTTTGTAAAACTGTAACTTATCTCTTCTCAGGCTTATTTCCTTAAAAAGAAGTTTTCTGTACTTCTCATTTTGAAAAGTTCTGTAGCAGAAACCTCAAGGGTTATACGTTGAATTTGATTTGTTAGAAACTCAGTACCTTTATGAAATTACATTTTTTTATCAGCCAAAATTAAAAGTAATGAGAGTCATAATTGTCATGGGAGGTTTTTTTAGTTAATTCACTGCCCAGTTATTGATACGTAGTCTATAAAGTGGTATCCCTTCAGAAAATACACATTTAATGTCCTAAGTGCTAAAACTCACAAGCTTGTTTTTCTGGAGATGATACTGCATTTTGTGTAGTAATTTGTAGATTTTCGTTGGTTTAAATTGTATTTTTCTGTTTATTTTTAACTCTTCAGAATGTGAAAACGCAAAGTGTCATTTTTATTAAAATTTTACTAAAAATAAGGTTTATTCGTAACTACTTGCACTCCATGAAATGTGAGTTTTCAGATTACATTAGTAGAACTTTACCATAGGCATGTTGGTATTACAAACTCAATTTCAGATTTTTCAAATAATTCTAGTATTTTGATAGAAGGCTGTTGTTGATTTCTTTTTCTTTGAGAATTGTTAGATTTTTCTCTAATGGAGCAATTGGATTGGTTAAAGTCCAGAAATGATTATTTGATCAGGTAATGTCTGCTGGGAAATACAGTACGTAAATGAAGTAAAACAAATTCTCACTAAAAATGGTGGCAAAATGTCAAAGTCAAGTCAGTGCACCTGGAAGTATTTCTGTGTATTGTGACTTAACGTTATTAAAAGTCACCTTTAACCCGCAGAATTAACAATTGCTCGTTTGACTATTTGTAATTGTTTTTAACGTTTCACACCAATTTTCAATTTTATAAGCTACAAAAAAATCCCTTTGTATTGTAAATTTCCTTTTTTATAATGTGTTACAGTATGACAGCACCAATCTGACATTTATCTGCCGTATTTAAGGTGCTGCAATCTCATACCACAGCTTACTCAGATAATTTGACTAATTCTATGCTTCAACAATAAGTAGGTCTGTTAAAACACTAGAAAAAAGGTAAGAATTGTGTCCTTCTCCACAAACAGGTATATTAATCCACTAGTATTAAATGTTCTACATGAATGTTCTACAGGGATTCTTACTAAGATTTGATTGTATTAGGTAGGAGTGAAGCTGAAGTCTGTATCTGTTAGACCTCATTCTGTTCCAAAGACCGAGACAACCTGAAGTTCAGAGTTTTGCTGAGGTGAAGAAACTTTGTTTTAAATACTTTGGCAAAATGTCCCATCTCCTGTGTTCGTGGCCTGCATGGAAGGGGCTGTAGAAATCGATGATGTGGTCAGGATTGTATCTGAAGGTAGGTTTGCCCAGGTCTCGATCATGCAGCATCTGCAGTGTTTCTTACCTTCCTGGTCTCTGGGGAAGCAGCTGCAGCCTGCTGGTATGGTCCTCATCCACACAGAGGATAAGGAGAGAGACTGATTTTTCTGGAACGGTTGGAATTCATATACTATTTTCTATTTAATGGGCCTTGGTAAAGCTAATCAGTGGACTGCAGTAATCTAACTGCAGAGAAGAATAATCTGTTATAAATAATTCTGTTAGTCCACAGTTAGCTTGCTAGTGACCAGGTTCCTGCCTTGCTGAGGAATTACATGCCACAATAATGAAGCTTTAGAGAATTTAACTTGTTTGTTTTTTCTTCTTTTAATGGAAGAATTTACTTAGAATTACCTAAATCTCTTGAACTTTGAAAATCTCAACAGTTATCTATACACATGCGTGCGCACGGTTGGTCACATCAGAATGGTTAACAAAAAGAAGATTGGTGAGTTCATGCTTCACCTTAAATGTAATTTTTACTGCATGATATAACTTTGTTGTAACTGTCTGCGTTTACTGAACTTTCCCCTGATGAACAAATCGAGCTTGGAAGAGGGTTATGTTGCTTTGTTTTTCCTCTTCAAAGTTTACAGCATGTAACGTATAAGATCTGTATTCTTTCTTGATTAGTTCTACATGCAGGCAGCAAAGGAAGAGCGAAAAATTTTTCTTCCTTGGGAAAATGTGAATTAAATGCAGAATGGCTTAAACATTAAAAAAAAAAAAAAGCTCAAAATAGCACTTCTATTATCAAAGAGTTCTGCATGTTTTATGAGTTTTAGCCCGGTTTCATGAGGAAATGAGACATGCATAATTGCATTGTCTCCATGTGAATGTCCTGTTCTATAGATAACTCCTGTTTCTTCCCTGTCACTCCTGCACCTTCTGCTGGGTTTCCTGGTGGACAGGGGGCATGGAGGTCTCACAGACTAAGGGGCTGCTATTTCTGTGCTCGTGATCTGTTGTTTTTCGAGGTCAAAGTCTTTACTTCTAGTGTTGTGGGAAGGGGAAGGAAAAAATCTGCTGCCTTATTTTTTTGTTTTGGCAGGGATTATCGAACAGGCATGCACATAGTTCTCTTTGTCTAGAAAGAGGTGGCAGCTTGTGAGGTAGCAAACCTGACAGGGCTTGGTGGTAGAGTGGAGTACATGAGAAATGGGAGAAGGAAGGGATGTTTTGCAGCAGAAGCAGTGCTGGGCAGAGGAGCGTTGAGGGAGTTTGAGTAGGTTTCTTTAAGCTGCTTTCTTGCATAAGTAGAAAATCGTTGGTAAGGGGAGAGTTACTGGTTGAATTTTTAAGCCTGGTGCAAAATCAGTACAGCTTGTGAGGTAAATATGACATGTTTTCATTTCCACTCAAGAAGTACAGAGGTGTGAGAGCTTCTCAATAGCTTGCAGACTGCTGTAGAAGCTGGTTTTCGCAGGGTGAGTGTTGATCATGCCTGGAAGCCAGTGAGACTGAAAGCCTGAAGCCTCTAGCCCTAGGATAGGCTACGTGTCAGGGCAGTTTAGGATGATTGACACTGATGGCTTGCCGAAGAGCTAGATAAAGCAAGCTAGTAGGATCTAGTAGGAGATTTCTGACACATGTTAGAACAGGCATTTTTTGATGAAAAAATGTCTACTGTAAGATTTCTGACCATCTGTATTCCGTGGAACGGTGCTCCAGTATCCTTCAGGCTGGCCCCTTGCCCTTTCGTTCCTTAATGCCCTGGGCTTACCTCTTGCAGCATCAGCATCCTTTCAAGATTTCAGTTGTGCAGCTGAAATCGTGCTGGACTAGTCTGTTATTTTCTGAAGCAGGAGAGGTTTCTTGGCAGCTGCATCTGACAAGCACCAGTGATTTGCCGTGTGTGGTGTAGGACTTGGGTCTTGCTGCTGCTTTAAGTCATTGACAATCCTCAGCTAGTAAAAGGCCGCAGTGCTGTGCTGACAAAACACTCTCTTTGGAATGCTGTGCCTTGTTGTCTGAACGTTAACCTGCAGCTATTGACTTTGGGTACAATTTGTGTACATTTTTTCTGATCAAGGGTTGTGTTTTAGGATGTGGGGGCTTTTTCTTTCCATTTTCCTGTTGACTTTTGTAGAAAATAGACCAGTGGTCACCTTCATTGCCTGGTTCTCGAGCAAATTGTAGTAAACTGTAATGTTTTGGCGAGTGGTGTGTCTAATCTGTTCGTTAAACTCTGAAGATGGAAGTGGTGCAACTTCTCTAGTCAGTCTGCATCACTACTTTACGATGCTTTCTGTTAGACCTTAAGAAAAAAAAGTTCTTGACCTCAATTGCTTGCTGCAATTTAAGTCCAGTTTGGTTTTTAGAAAGTGGTTATTTTCAAATTCCTCTGTTACATGTAGCTGAATCTCATAATCTTGGAGTGTAGTTACTTCAGAACGTATTATTAATAATAACCGTTTTCTCATGGGTAGCTCTTCACTCATTATAGGTCTTGGAAACAAAGGCTGTTGTAGTGCCATCTTGTTCCATAGAGGTGGGCATGCTTTCAGTTAATTGCTGTTGTGATCACAAAAGGAGAGTGAGACTGGTAACACCGAGCAGTTCAGCACTGCTGTGAATGAACTCAAAATAGCTTTTCTCCTCCGGGTGGTACATGTTGTTTGATTAAGTCTGCAATGCATTTTGATCCACCAAGGAATGTGTTTTCAGCTGTGGCAGTGGAAGAATTGCCAAATCACCACCCATTGTGACTAGAAGTGACTGGACTTAGGAAAATTGAAGTCCGGAATGCAAGTACTCTTACTAACAGATCAGTGTTGACATTTATTTGCTGTTTTCTTATGGATACCTGGAAATGGTTAAAGGAGTTCCCTTTTCAGAGCAAACATGTGAAAGTATCAGAACTTTTTTTCACAGGAATGTAGGCTAGTGATTTGTATAGACTGTGATCTATAAGCTTTACACAGGTCTCCTGAATAGATTGCCCTAAGGAACGGGATTCCACATTTCATTTATGATTCCAACTTTTGCAAGTTTTGAGCTGGTTGAAAACTTGCTTTTTTGCAGATCTGAAAGAATACATTCCTTAATACCCTTCCTTTTTAAGTCCACGGTCACTTCCTCATATAGAAAGGAATTACGTAAATCAGAGCTTTTCTCAAGGTGGTTTGAAGCAACATATACAACATATTCCTCCATAGCTAAAGAAGGGTACAGAGATTTTCTTCCTGTGTTAGGAGCTAGCCAGTGGCCTTGAACGCTTAACCTTTCGAACAGATTTACCAGAAAGTAAATATATTGTACGTGGTGTCCTTGCGCAGTATTACAAAGCCTCAACTTTCCTCAGTGAGACTTGAAGCAAAACCTGATTATCTGCGGCAGCTACTAGTTTTCTAGGGCTCCAAGACTTGCAGATTCAGTGGCTTCTAGAACCCTTCTCCAGCATTTTTGAGATCTTTCCCTGACCATTGCAAGTTGCATCCATATTTCAGAACTTTTAGGTTATATACTGTAGAGTGAAATTAGGGCTGTATGGACTTCAGACTCTTGGATTAAGATACTGAGTAGTCCCAGAAAAAGACGGGAGCCCTGCAGTCTGTTCTGAGACGACTCGCTCATTGGAAATCCTTGGATCTTGTTAGCAAAATTAATTTCAGCTTCACTTAATTTTTAGCACCTCCTAGAATCCTGAGTAACCAACATCCTCATTATATTAAGACAGAAGCTGTTCAAATGCTTCACTTTTTAAAATGTTTTAGGAATGTAAACAATGTCGTTCTCTGAATCAGTCTTTTATAATTAAAAAAAAAAATCTTGTTACATTTGTCAGTCTCCTACTTCATAATTTTTCTTTTTTTTTTTTGGTACTTCTGTCAATAAATGTTACTTACCTTCACGTTAGTAGAACTCAGTAATGGTCAATGTAGACCTCGGTGAACTTGCAGTAAGATTGGTGCTTGGAACAATAGGCATTAATTTTCTGCGCTGGAAAAACTAAGTTTAGACTTCTGCCATTTAGAGTTTGTATTTAGGCAACTACTGCTCAACACCGAGATTTTCTCTTCTGCAGACATCTGCTCTGCCCTGCCAAAACCATGTTTCTAGGGAAAACACAAAGTTCATCTGGAAGTAGTGACTGAGTATTCAAGGGAGAGGAAACTGAGAGAAAATGATGTAAATATTGAGTTGCTATACAAGAACTTTAATTCTCCAGAGATGAGACAGTAGCCGAGAGCTTTGACTGCACGTATCAGGCAGGGCAAGCCTATGTCCCTGCACCCCTTTTTATAATAATGCTTTCTCTTGCTTTTTCAATTTCAAAAATAAATTTGCAATTTTAAAAATAATTTATTTTGTAAATGTGGAGATGAGCTGTGAATCACTGCGAGGCCAGGTGCAATCCACTTAAAAATGGAAAGAATCCAAGACACTGTGAACTTAGCTGAGACTTTGCAGACTGTTGATGTCATTAAAATCTTTTATAGATTAATAAGTGTCAGAAGTACAACTCTGATCTTTGGGCTGCTGCGATCTATGGTATAAAATCTCAACATATTTTTGTAAATCTACGGAGTGGGTACTCGTACCTATCTCTAGCCTATCTTGCTGCTTTTGTTATGTTTCTGCCAAAGCTGTTCTAGATCGAAGCAGGATTTTCCAGGCACAACATTTTTAAAGTCTGAGTGTCATCTCAGTGGGGTTTTCCTGTTCTTCTGCTTCCAAAAATGTTTTTTTTTAAACAATGTGTTAGTTCATTGTTAATCATGATGAGTTACGTTTGCTTTTGCCCAATGGAGTTGCGCGACGTTTATACCTGAAGTTTCTTGAGGCAAAGGCTCTCTTTTACTTTGAGGTGTCATTCTGTTGTAAAGGCTGTAATAATTCTCAAAGAAACAATTCTGATTTTTGCCCCTCACTGTAGCGTCAGAGAAAAAGGTGCTTCGTGAGCAAGGCTTTGACTGTTTTATGGTGACAGGTAATGGTAAAATTTACTACTTACGAGCCGTGCACGTAAATCTACATATTTACATAGTAATGAATAAAGTAAAATATTGTGGCATTTCTAGTTGGAACGTAATCGTCATGTATATTAACGCAGATTTGGATGTCAAAGAAAGTGAGACAAAACTAAAGCTGTTTTACTGACCCGATTCATTAGTATGAGAGTGTTTTGAGAGGATGCAAAGGAAGGTTCTCAGGGAATGGACTAGAATGTTTACAGCTCGTGACAAAGGAAAGGTGATAGTGTCAATACTTACAGCTGATTACACGCTGCAGAGTTAACCATAGACTAGTTCCTGTACTAAATTTCCAAAGTGTTTTAATAGCTCTGTTCTTTAGAGTCGAAGTGGACTGAATATTAAAGGAAAGAAAAAGTTCTGCTAGACTCAGTTTACATCTTGTCGGAAATTCTGCTCCTTTTTCCCTCTTACTCTTTCTTGTCTCCTTTTCAGTTTTCCCGTCCAGCTGAGCCTAGATACACCAAACTGCCATTGCCTCCCCGCCCCGCTTTAGAGCGTTTACACTGTTTACACTCTGCTTGTTTTTGAGAGCTGCTCCTCTCATCTGTTCTCCATCCAGCACTGCGTCTCTCTACCACGTTCTCCTGGTTTTGCTGCCTCCTTGTCCTCTGTGCACCATCTTTTCTCTGTGAATGATCCCCACGCACTCGCCCGGGCGTCCTGTGCTCACGGCGAAGGTCCCGTGGCAAGTCCGGCTTCCAGATTCTGTTGTTGGCCGAATGCAGGTGTGGGTGCACTGGGAGCTGTTGGGTTAGGTTTCAGAAACTGCTTGTCTTCCCCAGCCGGAACTGATCTGGGGAGGGCTGAATAGATGTAAAGCTCAGCTCAGAGTGGGTCCAGGGTTCTGATGTGCTGTCTTCATCCTTCGTGTCCCATGTACGTAGTCTGTTCTGTAAAGCACGCTGTGTTCTGGGAGGTGGTGGGGGGAAATTTCACAGGCCTAGCTGGAGGAGGCTCTGCTTTGCATTGAGCACCAATATCTGAGTGGAGGCTTTAAGCAAATGCTTTTCCTGCTATTGCTTTTCTTACTTTTTGTGTCTTTCACATGTAAGTGAGAAGATGTGAGAAAATCCGTGAGTGAATCCAGACCACTAGATTTCACGCAGTTGGCAGAGAGAGAAAAAAAAGTACAGTTAACTGCCTACCTTACCCTCACAGTCATCCTCATCCCATGGCTCCACCGAAAGACCCTTTTGTGTTTCTGGATTAGAAATAACATGAGCAGGGGAAAAAAAACCCAGCCGCGCTCCACTCTGTACATTGCAGTTGTATCGTCCTTTCCCAGGTGCCTGTTTTGTTTTTAAGAAAAATGATAATAGAAACACTAGTGGGGAAAGCTGGAACACAAGCAATTCCCACTCTTCCCTTTGAAGTCAGAGTTTAAAAATGGGCTTATTTTGTTAGAATTCGGGGTAAGTGCTTTTCAATAGATGAGATATACATTTGCTCAATTCCAATGGACTCCACCAAATCAACCTCCCACTCAATTCAATTAATTCCCTCCCCTCTGTGTGTGAGGAGCAAGGTTTGGATATAAAAACACTGAATGTAAGATTAAAATGTCTACAGAGATGATCAGAAGGGAGTCTATTTTAATAACCCTCTCAGATTGCTGTGCATGAGATGTGGAAGTAGGAGGTTTAATCTCAGTGCAGTGCCTTTACAATTATAATCAGAATTGAGCAGAGTATTGGTCAATAGGAAGTGTGCTCCTCAGGGTAGGGAGAGTACTGTAACAAGAATTAAGTCTCAGGATGTTAGTGAAGGAAATCATCTGAAAAGAATAATCAGCTGCAGTGGTGTGGATCTCAGGTTCACAGAATTGTTCAAAACTAAACAAAAAGCAAGAAGCAGCAGAAAATCCGCTTAGATAATCATCGTGCGAGCAGGAAAGAAACACTGGTTCCAAGTGCATAATGCTTTCCTCTGGTGAATTTTTGCTTTGAGATATTTTGGCTGCTGCTAAGATAAAAGGAAGAAGTTATTCACTCTGTCTCTCCTTATAGCCAAGATTGGCTCCTATACATCAGCACAGGGTGCCTGAAAGTTGTCATTAATTTTAGGCAAGTCCTGGGTGGTGGAAACGTATAAGGCACTAATGGAAAATATAATTCTGGAGACCTCTTTCCTTAATCTCCCAGGCTAAAAGTTTGCTGGGTTTTTCCCATGTTGTCACATAATACATGTCTCGTGTCTTTTAAATTAACTTTGGGCTCCTAGTGGGTAAGTTATTACATAGCAGCCAAGCTTAAGACCCGTTATTAATAAAATTTTTGATCCTTGGCCCTTTTTTCCTGATCACATCTATTATGTGCGTTGTTTGGAATAATGTGATTAGCGTGAGTTTGCTATTCCTACTTAATACAATTGTGCCTTGTGATGAGAATCTTAGAGTATATGCTTTGAAACTCTTGGAGACTGAGGAAGGGTATAACTTTGTAAGGTGCTATAATCCTCTGCTGTACAGATGTCTCTGGCTTAAGACATACTGTTACAAATTCAAAATGAATTATCATTTCTGAAGTCATCAGAGAACTGGAAAATTCAGCAGCGGAAGACAAGTATTTGCAGTTTTATATCTTCTATTTAAATGTGTAAGATTAAAACCGAGACCAAGCATTATGTTAAGGAGTATAACCTCATTGTGATCTTAACCTTATGAAGAAGGACTATAGGCTCTGCAGGTACAGTCTTGTGGAGTCCTTGATCACGTATTTAGGATGTTCAAGGGTAAATGTTTACAAGGCGGGAAATAGAGGAGCTGTGGGTGCCCATCTCTTTATTTGCAAGCTCCTGCTAAGATGTGAACTCCTTGTATCTTTTGCTACCCTTTCAGCAGGGTCTATATTCAAAGGGAAAATGGTAAGTTTTGACAAAAGGAGCTTGAATTTATTCTTCATGCTAATACCATTTCCTTGGTTTTGAGTAAGAGTCCCATGACAGAACAATTTCCTTGAATTATAGTGCATATTCATGAAAATGTTTGTATTTCTGCAGGTTTTGGTCATCTGTAGTATTTAGCTCTTCAAACTTTCAAATCAGTGTATAAATATTAACAATTCAGGATGCTCTTCATGCCAAGGCAATTTTCTGTGGAGGTAATCTATTGCTTTAATGCCTTTCTAAAGCTGAAGGTTTTTTAATATCCGCCATTAATCACAATTGTTAGTCCTTCTTGCTTTAAATTATGCAGTACTGATGCCCATTTCTTAGGCAGAAGTTTGTTGGTGTTACCTTAAGTCAAACCTTAGTCACACAATAAGATACTTGGAATTATCTCTTCAATTAAAAAAAGAACTTTGTTTAAAAGATCAGATGGTTATGATGTCTTTCCTATCTATCTATCTATCTCACTGCTTCTGAATAATGAAATCACTTACTGGGTGCAAGAAGCGTGATCATCTTTGAAAGCTGTCTGTGCTGTGGAACAGTCTTGTGAGGCCAACAGCAACTAGGTAACCCTGTCAGTCATACCACGTCAGGCTGGGATTTTCTAGGAAATGATGTCAGAAATACCCGACTGGGGTTTTAATTTTGTTTTCAGTGCAAAGGTGTATGGCGCCGCTATGTCTCAAGCAATAAATAAGCAGATGTCAGCAATGCAGCCTGACTGTGTTTGACATTGCTTGAGCTGTCTCTGCTTCCCTGGAGCCTGAAGCAGCATTAAGTATCATGATGCCTACCAGAGCCAAAGCACCAGCTTGAAATACCAGTGAGACACTCTGTGGAGTGGCACAGGGGACCAGTGTTGTAGGTCTCACCCATGCTAATCTACCCTCTTGGTAATGAATGTTTTCCCTCCTCAGGCAAGAGAACAGAGAAGTGCTCCCAACGGGAGCTATACCTTTGGTCGCACTGACTGTCCCAGGTGGGTTATAGGATGCCTATGTTTGCAGGATCTTTTGGTGGCTTTCTATCGTAAAGCACCTTTGAACCCAGACTGCCTTAATCGAGCCATGAATAGAAGTTAATTTAGAACTATTCAAAAGCTGATTTGGAGAGATTTACTGAGATGTCTTCAAAGGAGCAGTCTTTTAGCATTCCGTTTCTAAATCATTATTTTTCTTTTTACTGTGATTTCTAAGCTCTGGTTCAGGGAAAAATGTCTTGGTTACTACTGTAGCACAGCAGATGGTGGTTACTTGACATCTTTTAAGCAGTGCTTAGTTCTGGGAACACCGCTACTAGCTTTACACAGTACAGGGACAATGTATGGGTTGGTACATCGGTGTGACTCTTGACCCCGCTAGTGTAGGCAGATACCAACAGTACCTTGCAGTGGACTCCTGAATTGCAGCAGACACCTAATCTAGCATATTTCTCCCCAGGAATCTCACAGTCGCTGTTCTTGTTACATGCATCCTACCTATTGCTTGTCGTCTTGCCACCAAGCAAGCTCCTGAGACCCCTGTTTGGACGGACCCCTGGCCACCTTCCACCCAGAGCCTGCAACTTCCTGATGAACGCCTAGTTTATGAACAACATGTTCCTAGGAGGATAACAGGAGAGGGCTTACCTAGAGAGAGAACCAGATACTGTTTAAAAAATGCCACTATTTCCAATAACAAACCTAAGACCAACTGGCACTGGGTTTTCTGAAACCTTTTTAATGCATCTCAATTGCCATCTCTTCGAGGACTTTGGATGAACCTCATTCAAAACTCCAGTTTGTTGTGACTTGAGGCCGTCCCATGCACCAGATGCTGAAGAACAAGCAGCGCGTTTGAGGCCATGCAGGCACCATGGGATGGGTGAGTTGTCTGTAAGTTGTCCCTCTGGCCTGTGATTTATTTTGTGAATAAGGGCTTTTGCCCTGTTGGCCATTGGGCAAATTATTCTACCTAGTTCAGAAAAAGGGCTATATTGCGTGAATTGTGGGGCAGTGAGAAACAGGGAGAGATGAGTGTCCCCTGCATTGCTACCTGGCTGTCAGGCAGGAAATGTTACAAAAATGCTCTTTGGGACATTGAGAGGACTACTGCTCTGGGGGTTAATGCATTTTCTTGCTGGTGCATCAGTGCTTTCTGTCTGAAATGACTCCAAAATAGTAGTTCTTTATACTAATACAGGCTGAGAATGGAAAGGATGCGATGGGGAACCTGCAGTGAACGAACATCATGGCTCTCACCCTGCTGTCTGAAGTGCAGCATCAGGATACCCAGGTGAGCACTCACTAGGCTGCTGCAGTTGCAAGAGCAACATGCAGCTTAGCGAAGGGCAAAGCTCGCCTTGCAGAGAGCTTTTGTCAGTAGTAGCTGAACCGTGTTCTACCACCCAATCCCACCCGTTCAGATGTGGCGTGACTGTTGGTGGTATGACTTGCACTGATCTTTAAACTAAGACATATAATTCGTACTTACTATGAGGAGGAAGCAAGACCTTCGTTGTTAATATGGCACACCTCGCTATGTCCATCTAGCCAGGTCTAAGGTCTGACCCTAAATCCCAGCTGAACAGGATGTGTGCTGCCAGGGCCAGCAAAAGAGGAGCACTTGCAGACTTGTCTCAACTCTTGCAGGAGAATAGGGGGAAGCCAGCCCAAGAGAGCACAGAAATGCTCTCAGATACATCAGTTTGGGGAGCACTGCAAAGGCTATGGGGTGTCACGTGTCTCCTTGAGCTGGGTGAAGGCTTGATCACTGAGTTTCTGACTGTGAAAAGGGATTAATTGCACTTTATAGGGGAGCATGAACAAATACAAGATTTAGGCCTTTTTAAAAGCTGGTGCAAACCTGTAATGCAGGCAGGGTGTATGCACGGCTCTGGGCTGGGAATTGCTTTGGAAGGAGGAAAACTAGATGGCTGACTCCTCCACGATATTGTTAACTCCTTCACTTGCAGCAGTGTGCAGTGGGTGTCAGAGACTGTGTCTGGGTCTGGAATGGGCAGCGTTTCACAGTGGGTGGTTCGGTAACAAATACCGTGCTAAGCGTGAGGCTGCAGGCACGCTTTCTTGCTTGAGCTCAGTATTTCCCAGCGGTTTCAGAGGGAGCTTGATTCTTGATTTCAGAGAGAACTTTCTAAAAAAGTGTTGTTGGCAGAGAAGTTAACTTGGGCAGAGATATGTTCTTTCTCTGTTACTCCTTCCAATCAGATAACTAAATTGATTAAAAGGCTGTTTTTAAAACACCGGGTTACTCAGTCTTTTGTAGTTTCTTTTACAAGAAAAACATGCTGAATAAAAAGGAGCCTAAGGCTTCCAGTAGAGATAGGCCTGTAATCTTTGTGTCTACGTGTGGGAAGTACTTGAAAATTGCCTCCTACAGACAAATTACTGACTTGTTGGTAGAGAGAAGTTTCTTTAAAATTATACTTTGCATAAACTTTAAAGTGCAGAAAACAGCTATTTCCCTGTGAGCTTCATTATTTAGGTACTATCTGAAACAAACGTCACAAATTGTTTGCTACTGATTGTCCTATACTTTACAGATATTCCAGATGTTCCAGCTTCTCCAGAAAGTATCTGAAGACGAGGGTAGGTTTCATTCTGTAGCATCGTTGCTTTGGCAGGTAAGCAGAAAGTTGAGTGGGTTGATCACATGCTTCCCATCTGTCAACTCATCACTGCTAATAGGTGCTTGAAGGAAAATTGCAGTTATTTCACACAGCACTGGATGCTGAAAGTTTGTATGTCAAGAAAAGATGGACATGGAAGGAACAGAAAGTGTTTCATAACAGGCTTTATCTACAAAAGACATCCCTGTGCTGTCCTGTTGAGAGTAATTATCTTTTGTGCAGATGTGATCTTGGCTTGATTTGGACTTGCTGCTGCTCATTACACTCAGTCTGGGCCTGCCTATCCTGAAACACAGAGCAGGATTTCTTCTAGCAGTGTTGAAGCCCACCTAAAGGCTGACAGAGTAGTACAGTGTATGTGTTTTCCCGATTTCCTGGAACTGCAGCTCATTCCCGAGTGCCAGCCGCATTGACACCTCTCTCAACCGTTGTGTGTATTGCTGTTTCTTACCCACAGAGTTGTGCTGTACGGTAGAGCAGTTCCATAGAGGCAGCTCCGCACAGCCACCACGGACTACGTGTTCTTCTCAAGGCAGATTGGATTCTACCGATTTTAATGACTAAACTCAAACTTTCCTGGCTTTCCTTGTCTGAAAACCATTCTAACATCCAGTCAAATTGCCCACATCTCTGTTTCCTGGGCTGCCATTTATCCCAGATGAT
This sequence comes from Buceros rhinoceros silvestris, assembly GCF_000710305.1. Taxonomy (NCBI): domain Eukaryota; kingdom Metazoa; phylum Chordata; class Aves; order Bucerotiformes; family Bucerotidae; genus Buceros; species Buceros rhinoceros. The sequence continues at coordinate 44,816 of NW_010418376.1, read as the reverse complement.
AAATATAGAAATCTGTGCTTAACCTAGATTAAAGGCATCCTTGGAAGTGTTTCAAACAGCTCAGTACCTGCAGGTTTTGGTACGGGATGTTGTACGGATGCACAGCATGACGGTAGCATGTCTTCGTTGTTAAAATGGCCCCTTCGCCATTTGTAGTGCACCACTCAAATAACATTTGTCTTCCTCTTGTTTTTTAACAGCAGCTGGGCAGGTTCCTTTGTGTGATTCATTCTCCCCTAAATTTAGCTCCCTAAGTATTAGACATCTCATCTGAACCAGTCATCAAGCATAGTCTCAAAATTAGTCATCAGAGATAACCAGCTCAACAGGACAGTCTGACCTGTGTCATCTCTGGCAGAGATGGGGAGGGGGGTGAAGTCATCTCTAGAGATAGCTGGTTTTCTCCATTGATTCTGACTGAATTTATAGTGACTTTCAACAGCAAGGCGAAGGAAGCTCTCTATCTTTTGCTCTCTTTTCCAAAACTGTCTTTTCAACTTCAGCTATCAATATCCTTAGTTTTAATAATAGAAGTCTCTGTGTTTGAAGCACCAAACTGGATTTGCTGCCATTATTTTCTGATTACTTATTTTTTTACTGTTTCTTCTGATTTGTGAATTTTAACAGTTTCTAAAGTTGGGTGAAAAAGAGAGATGTTCTACATTCTTGATTTAAGCACATTTCCCCAGTAATCAATATCATAACTAGAGCAATGGTTTTCAGTGTTTTTTTCCTTAAAAACATATATCAAACAGTATGGTGAAGCCATACATCTTCCCTGTCAAACATTTAATTTATTGTGCTGTTCATTTATAGCTTGAGTCTAGAGAGCTATTGGTTGACAAAAGAGGATGGATGGCTTTTTTATTGAGTCCTTTCACAGCTGGCAGAAGGTAGCAAACGGGAGAAGGAAATGTGCAACACTTATTTCCAAACTTCTAATAAATCGTGGATGGTTCACAAAGGGTTTATGAGAACCTAACTATTGCATTGCATTTCCGAAGGATTGGGAGTTGCTGCTCATTTGTCGTATTCACTGTGGTTAAACTGAGCATCAGAAAGCGGGTTAAAAATGAACTTTAAATGGTACCAACAGCTGATGTTATGGATATACACAAATAAACAGCATGATCTAACTCTGTTGTGGCTGCTGCTTGATTCCTCTGAAGTTAAAGCAATATTAGCATCAGAACAGTTCTTATCTGGTGTTATGTATCCCTTTATACTCCAGAGATTCTTTTAAAGTTAGTAGTTCATGGTAGTGAGGGGGAATTTCAGCAGCTTACTCCTCTGACAGCTGTTTGCTGCCTTTGTGCACAGGATGGTCGTGCTGTGAGCAGCACTTTGGAGCCCATATGTTGCTGGTGCAGCCTCAGAAGTTCTTGGCTACAAGGCAGTGGACGTCTCTCAGCCTCCACTACTGTAATCTCTCTTCCTCTGATCACTTTAAAGTATATAAAAATCTTATCACTTACCAAAATATAGGCACTTAGTGGTTTGAGCTAATAATTTCCTGGTTTGAATATTTTTCTGATTTTTGCGGCATCGAGTTTGTAGGTTTCATCTTCAGTTTTGGGGACCTTTGAATCTATTCCTCTGCTTTTGCCTCACCATATCTACCCTCATCTTTCTCTGTATCCATAATGATGTTGCTTCTGTTTGGTAATGTTACCCATCTGTAAACGTAATGTTCCTGCCGAGCATCCCATAAGCACGGATACTGTCCTTGATCGAATTTGTCTGCAAGATCATTTGCACCACCAGCTTTCAATGCATGCTTTTTACTGTGATTCCTAGGGGGAAAAATGCACAATTATCACAATTATTACTGGATTAGGAAAGGACTATTGGTAGCTGGAGGGGAGGGAAAAGGGAAAAAAAGGTAGTAGTTTGTTTATTTGACACAATTTCTGCTCCTTTCGTTGTTATGAGGTGAAAATGTAATTTGAAAAAACCCAGAAGAATTCTGTGTTGTTTATCAGCTGGGAATTCTTTGTCACTGTGATACTCTCCTGTTAAGGGAAGTTCTGCCATAACTTTTAAAATACATAATTTAAATGATCTCTTGACCACAGGCGATCAGTGGATGTAAGCCATGCTGTCTGAACTTCAAACCGCTTTGCTGTCTAGTCGCAGTAGAACTCTTGTATCCTCTATCTCAGTCACTAGAGGAAGATGAATTCTATTTAGCTGTAGCAATTAAAGAGGCTGCGATTGGTTTAAAGTTAGACATCCCGATCAACTGGTTAAAGAACTGCATTCTACAGTGTTCTAACATTCCTGAGTTCCTTATGTTTCACTTCTTTCTTCAGTTAATCTTTTATTTAGGTGTGTAAGTTAAAGCCCATATTACAGTTTACACACAAATGCAAACAATGTGTAAACAACTGGGGAACTGTTAGTGAAGAGGGTTGCAGAAGCCATTGTGCTAACAGAAGTGTTTCAACTAAACAGAAGGTGAATGAATGCATTATATAACAATACTCTTCCGAATTTTAAACAGTGTACCTATGAAGCAAATGCAAGGAAAGTGGTATCTGAGCTTTTTTAAATGAAGTGAAATTTCTGCTTGGCCACATCTTAAACAGAAACGCGCTAAGCCACATTTCTTTTGTCTCCACAAAATGAATGGCATTTCAATCAATAGACCCAATAGAGAAGAGTAAGTGCTTGTAAGTATGTAGCTGCAAATGTCAAATACATTGTTTAGAAATACATTGACAAAATTGGGATTGGTACATTTGTTTATTTTTTTAGGCAAAATATACTTGGATAGCAATCAACACTGACCATAAAGATAACATGCGGAATTAATAATGTGTGATTGATTTTTGCAGCAAAGAATGCTTTTACGTCACAACCTCATTATCCAGCTATCAGCCCGGTAAAATCTTACAAAAGGGCTCGTAAGTGGGACAGAACAAGTCAGAATAATAATTACCTTTACTCTTATAATACTCAGAGAAGTTGTTGTGTAGAATAGGTAGAAGAAGGGAAAAGGAATGGTTGGATGGGATATGCTGTAACAGAACTCTCCCAGACTTGCCTCTAGCTGCACATCAGCCTACCTTGCAGGAAGAGCACTGGCCAGACTTTGCTATTTGAAAGCTTTTAAATACCTTAACTGAAAAACCTGATACATAAAGGGAGAGGGCTATGCAACTTCTAAGAATTGACACTTTAAAATATCTGCCCATATACATCCCTATGTGGAACACTTGAGTCACCTTGTCTTAAGAAGCCTTTTTATGGAAACTGGTAGTGTTTTCCAGCACAGATTTTCTGACTTCCAAGCTTCATGAAACCTTACCTAGAAACACATTCATTGATACCAAATCTCCAGTCTTTCATCCAGAGATAACCTTTGGGTTTGTGGAGATGGTGTCAGGCAATATTGTCATCCTTATTCTCCGGAGTCAGAAAAACTTGCCCAGCTAGACCCTTCTATATAGCTTTCTCAACAAAACAGCTTATGAAGCTCTTCTGACCCAAACTAGCAGCTTTTCAGTTTTCAGTGAAGAAAAGGTTGAGGTAAGTAGTCAAACTAGCCTATTCTGGGACTGTGCTTGTCTACCACACTTACTGCAGAGTTCGCTGGATTTTCCTGTGAGGACTTTGTTAGCATAGCCTAAGGGGAAGCCTGGCGGCACTGGGGCAGACCAGAGCAGTGTGTCAGCAGTAGTCAGTTCCCATTCCTGCATGGCAACAGCCCTCGCACTCGTCCATCATGGCCCAAATAGTTTGACTGTAAAATATGGCCTGTCTGGAGCAGGTGCAGAAAACGAGTTACACCCTTTAGTCTTCTCCAGACCAGTTCTGTTTGGTTCACCCACATGGCTATCAACAGCACTTACCACAGAGGGTTAAGCAGCGTTCTAGGTAACCAACATACTCCTCCAAATTAGTCCTGTAGGTAAGGGGCCCGATGGGCTGCATTAACTCCTTCTGAGGACAGTGTTTGCACACTCTAAGTCATTGACAGGCATCATGCAAGCTTGAGCTTTAAAGGAGTGATGGAGTGCAACACTGTAGGTACCCTGCACCTCCTATCACATTCTCAGAGGCTTGTACTAGTCTCAGTTTTAAGAGACTTAATGCATTCAACATCTTCACAAGGAAATTTAAAAAAAACCCAAAAAACCAAACATGCCCCGGTCACTTCACACAAGTGTGTTTGCATTTTTTCCATTCTTTTTAAAGGACTGTGTTTAGATTAAAAAATATATCGTTGAGAAAAGATCCATTAGAATTAAACTAGTCATTGTAAACTACTGTCAGACTTCAAGTATGTCTGCTTTCCCTTTCCTGTTCCTTTTGTTTTCTCAATAAATAATGGACTTGTTCAGTAAGTGAAACAGACCGCTTCAGTAGTCCATCATGTATTTTATTTTTACTAAACTTTTGGTTGTGCTTTTCTTGTAATGCCACATAAAAAAATCCACTCTGTCAGACTGTTTTTCATTTGAACTCATTGAAAATTGTTTGAAAGGTTTTGTTTGTCCCAAGTGTCTCTTAGGTTCAGTGCGATAGATACCACTGAATCCTTAATGGCATAGGGAGATAAAAACATAGGATGGCTGGATACTCAACACTATTTTCTGAAATTCCTGGTATACCCTTCCTCATACTTCCTCCCTGTTCCCCCCACAACCTTTTACACAGGTTTACATGCATTCTAATAATTTTTTCACAAGGTAATATAAAACCACTTCTGCACTCTTTTTAATGTCAAATATGTGCACCGGGGAAAGGTTTTGTTTAAAATAGCCTCGGCAGTGTTGAGGCAACTGATGTTTTATTATGTTGCCTGGTGAACTCACCCTAGAGCAAATCATGCAGGAAGATGAATATGTTTTGAAGGCCTTTGAGAACAATGATTATTCTTCAAATGTATCCTAACTGCAGAAGCATGCCTGAAAAGTAAATGTTTGATGATTTACACAGAGAAAACTTCTAAGCATTCATTATCTTCTAGCAAAGTTCCATTGCTTGACTTATGTGTGAGCCAAAAAAACTACCTTTGTTTCCACCTATCTAAATGTTTCATATACTCTCTCTCCAGCTTTGCCCTGGCTGATTTGATTTCTAGTCTCCTGTTGGCACTTAGAGCCAGATTGTCATAGTGTTCAAGAATGTGTGTGTTGCTTACATGTCCTGGACACATGTAGGTGATGAAGCAAGTCTGTGTCCAGACATCAGGTGCTGTGCCCACCATTCAAATTTTAGCACATCATTGTAATGCAGTCTCAAGCACAGCAATCAAAGTAATGCCCCTTTGAGACTTCTTAGAGCAAAGCCTTAATCACACAAAAAATGTACCTTTTTTCATTATTAATATCTTACTTTCCTACCAGCTATCCGCTGTGATCTTTTTCTATAAGTCAACATTTTTCTCCCTCCCCAAGCATTACAAACTAGTAAGAAAATAACAGAAGGTAAGGTGTATACTAGAGTTTGCTACATGTGCTTTAAGCTTGGTTGAAAACATGTAGAATGTTCACTTTTTGTTTGTGTTCTTAAAGTTTAAAAGGGTGAGATGGGTTTTAATTTTTTTCCATTGCTGTCTTTTTGGTGCATCTTCACACAGGGATGTGTTTGCCTCTTGGGAAGTTGGCGGTGTAAGTGGCTGACAAACTAGCTAATAAATCTGAGGTTAATAGGGCTGTAGACAGCAAAGTACATTGGCGTAGGAAGGATCACCAGCCGCAGAATGTTGCACATCTAGAAGCTGTCAATACAGAGTATGAAAAATGCAAAGGACAAAGCAAAAGTAGGGGAAGTTCCAGCTCATTTTTCTGCTTGCTGGAGCAATCTCTCACATCAGCATATCTTGGACCTCTAGGGAAGACATGTATTCAGGGCTTGATCTTGCTTCTACTCATGCCAGAACAAAGTGTCCTCTTTAACCCACAATGGGCACGATCATGTCAATAATGACAAAAATAAGACCAGAAGAAGTAACAATGCTTCAGGTTATACCAAAATGGCAGCTCAGTATAAGAAGTAGCGCTCTCTACTTCTTGTGTAAAGAAAAAAAAAACAACAAAAACCCAAACCAACAACAAACAAAAAAACCCCCTTTGAATTCATTTACAGGTGTTTAGAGATGGGTGTTAGAACTTTAAAGCTGATTATTCTAGTTCTCTTAATTAGTGGGCCAAATGTCGAATACAACTGCTGTGTACTCATGGTATTGAGGACAATATTTCTGTCTGGGGAAAAAAAAGTCTGTTGAAGAAATTTTCTGTGAAGTATGTTAAATCCCTTGAAGTAACTGGTGGCTAGAAATTTGAGTAAGTCAGCATGGTGCTCTTGAATGCAGCAGAGCCACACGGATGTTGCCATTGATTGTCATTGAATAAGACAATGAAGTTCTCTTAATGCATGAATGCAAATATAGAATAGGAAAGGGTGAAAAGATGTTACTGCTCCACCAAAACTGTTCAAAGAAATAAAATGCTTAAGAGTTGCATCTTTGACGTGCTCTCCATTTGTCTGAAGCCAGCATAAAACCAGCTGACTGGAGACTTAAAGGTGAGCACAACACAGCTCTGCTTGGGAAACCCTTCCTGCACCAGGAGGACTGTGAGGCTGTTCTGCTGGTTTCTCTGAAGCCCTGAAGGCTCCGTTCTTCCCTCTTTCTTCCTGTGGACACTTCTCAGATACTTTTTGATTATGGAAAGATCTCGCCAAGGGGTCGTTGTTTCAGAGGGAGCCAGGATGCCCCACACCAGCTGGTCTGAAATTACTGCCTCACTCTGGGCTCTTCCCAGGTGCTGTGGGTGTCATCCCATCTCACGGTCTGGCACTTCTTGCAGGGCAGCAGCAGTTTCTGCAGGCAGCTGCTTACAGCCTGGGAATGCTTTTCATATGGCACAGAGAAACAGGTAATGGGAACGGAGATTGATGAAAGGTAATTCCAGGGAGCTGCCCCTCTTTGAAGGAAGAATTGGCTGGAAGCTGCATCCAGGTGGTGCGTGCAGGGTGGCTCCCCGCCATGGCCATGCCGCCATGAAGCACATCTTCTGTGCAGTTGTGTTGCAAGATTCAGCTAGTGCCCTGAGTCAGGATTTTTTCTTTTCCTTAATAAATTTGAAGCTGAAGTGCTGGTTTTGGCGGGGATGAAAAGTTTGACGGGGAAGGGAAAAAGACAAAGCTATTAACTGCATAGGGCCACATGTTCACATATGAAATTCTTGGTCATTTGGAAGGGTGATCTGAAAGGAGATGCTCATGGGAAGTGTCATGTAAGCTCATTGTTTAGTATTGCATGAGTGATCCCCCTGGCTTTAAACTGAATGAAGTGTGTGGTTCAGTGACAGGCTAGGGGGACTGGGGTCCGACAGCAAATCCTGACTTGTAACGTCACTTGAAAAAACAACGCTCTTACCTGAATCTGAGGTTCCCTGATGGACGTTGCATCGTCTTGTAAAAGAGGTTTCCACTCTAAATATACACTGCTCAAAACAAGACAGTTCGTGTGTTCCTCAGGCAACTCAGCGGGCAAAGCGAAGCTGCCGTAAGAGAGGTGATTGTGCCTTAACTGTGTGACGGGCATCGTGCCCGTCGCTGTGGATTCAGAAGGGCGCACACCTGCACGCATGTGCTCGCTGACACGACAGTGATCTCGCGGGGTGTAGAACTGAATACTGCAGCCTCATTGGTGTTCCGCTGTGTTTTGGTGGTTTTACCTGAGCATTAAGTGTTTTGACAACATAGATGTTGGATATGCAAATGGTGCAACTTCTGATATCTCTCAATATTAGTATAAGAAATGTTTACTTAAAGGGGGAAGTGCTGATTGCCAGGCCCTGGAGTGTGTAACAGCAAAGAGAAGCTACAACAGCTGTCTATTTTTATCCTTCAGTAAGCAACATCAGATACGGACCACTGTCAAAGGGGGAGTGCTGTATTAATAAACCTCTGGTCTGATAGGCTTTCTTAGACTTTAAAAAAAAAATGTTTGCATCAAGCCTTTAAATTTGCCAAGACTTTTTATTTTCCTTATTAGATTGTCAATCGGAAGATATTTTTCATTTGTTTTAGAATTATGCTCTCTTATTTCATGCTCATCTTCTGCAGTGAAGTTATGATTCTTGTGCCTGTGACCCTAAAATCAGTTAGCAGAGAAGTAAATGTGATGCCACCGATTCAATCCAGAACTTCAGTGCAGGATCAAGTGCACTGAAGAAGCAGAAGGTAAGTGGCTTTCTAAAATAGAAACGTCTCTTAGAAAAATCCATTTGTTTTTGTCAGCTCTATTTGAACAGATAGTTCCTGCGTCAAAATATCCACGTAATTGAAGTATATGTATATAAGTTTTCAATAATTTTGAGCTCTTGGGGCTTACCCAGGTTCTGCTAAAATCAGCTGAAAGGTTCCTATTAGTTCGGTGGACTTCATTTCTGACCTCTGCTAAAAATCTTCATGTTTGGAGATACTAAACTGAAAAGTGGGTATCGAAAGTAGAAGTATTTGGTATGTAACTCACTTTCTAAGGATCCTGTCCAGAGTGTGCTGCATTCCATGCTTGTGCTTTTGCTTTCTTTCAAACTCCATTAACAGAAGGGGAATTAATCTCTGCCTAGAGCATTTAGAGCAAGAGTTTAAATTACAAGATGGTTGAATGCTGAGACATCAGAATCCTTAGTTGCCAAAATATCTGAAAGTCTGGCCTTCCTCAGAATTTCCTACATAAATTTAGCACGCCACATTTAACCATGGCACATACAAATAAGAAAAATATATTCTGCAATAAGATTTGTCTGGATTGCAGATAAAAAATTATTAAGGAATATCACTCTCTAATTTTGTTTACTTTCAGTTGGCTGCGGTTTCATAAATTAGCTCTTTACCTTTTACTCAGTCTTTGCTGTCTACGTTTTGGGTATGTAGTTCAGGATAGTTGCCTATAGGGAGAAGCAGGCAGCTCAGATCAGGGCAGGGAGTTAAGTCTGATATGTTGAGTCGTGCTTGGAGGTGCCATTGATGATGGCAGGAGTCTTAGAAGCCAGCTGGGTAGAGTCAGGTGAAATGTATACTATCTTTAGCAAACAAGAAATGTGATTGGAAGCCTTTCTCTCCGACCTACAGGAAAAGATGCGCTAATAAGCAGCAGTCAGCCCATCAGCCAGCGAATGGCTGTGTTTTCACTGGAAGTGGCTTTAATGCTTAAAGGGGAGATGGATAATTAAGACTTCATCTTCCAAAATATTAAATATTGATTTGTAGACATTTAGCAGCAGGCATAAAGCTCTCTTGAGAACTGGTAGCAACTGTCTAAAAGATTACAAAAGATTTTACTTCTCCTTGTAGAATTTAGCTTGCTTTTTTTTATTTAAAATTTATGAAACGAGAGTAAAATAAATTAGGAGGTAACTTCTAGCCCTCTGAGTGCATGTTAGTTCTGCTCCATGTGGCTATTCTGAGTCAAAATGGATATATGTGGTTTTTTTAAGGTTTGTATTGGCTTTTGGTTTATTGAGGTGTCAGGAGGTTTATAAGCTCTTCAACTCCAATTTTGATTGTTTTATCCAACTACTGTCACTTCTTATCTGTATTAAAGGCAGAAATCAAAGCATGGGACCCAGGGGAAGTAGCGTTTCAAATGTACACCACCACTCTTTTTTGTCACTGTTCTGAACTATGCACCTCTGCTCCTGACAGAAAACCCACAACAAGATAAAGAGGTGAGTTTCATACTTCATTAATTCACTTGTGAATTAAGCAAAGGCATTTTGAACGGGAGTTTATTTCTTTCTATCTGCCTAGTCCTTTCTTTATGACTTGCAAAAATTGCCAAAGTACAGCAGACATCACTAATTGTACGTTGGGAAGCTGCACAGTTACATTTGTTCAAATGGGTGAAAAAGAGCATTCCAGCATTCCAGCTCAGCTGCATCTTGCAGATGTTTCTCCCCAAGAGAAAGTAACCCAGATTTTTTTAACTGGATTTGAGAAACTAGCCCCAGGTGTGGCACTTGTTGGTCTGAGTAAAGTTAACCAGATGTTCAGCTACCTGAGAGCTGCTCGGCACGGGCTGCTGTACCGAGGATGCAGGTATGCAGGGCTTCGAAAAACCCTGCCTCTGCAGAAAGAAAATACCTCGGACTAAAGGGAGAGAAAGAGTCAGTTGTCCCTAGGCAGTGTCTGGGTGGGTATTATGAGGTTTTACAGGTGAGATCTTTCCCAGTCACAGCTCAGCTACGAAAAGGGCAGTATCTTTGCTGAGTACAACTGCAGTATTTTCAACTGTACTATGAAAATACTGTGCAGTATTTTCACGGTGCCATGGTCCAGTCTGTGAAATAATAGTCGGTCTTGTAAATCAAGGGGTTTATTCATGGTAAAGCTTTTGAGCAGCAACTTTTCTTTCCCTTTTTTTCCCCGTGTATATTTTTTCCCTAGCTGTCTGGGCATTAGAAACTGGCAAATTTGCACAGTCTGTTTTATTTGGGTAACAAGTGCATTGAATTCAAGATGACATTTTCTGTGCTTTATTTGCAATAGTTTCAAGTTGATGAAATCCGTTTCAGAATGTTCCTCATTTTATGCAGACTCACTTTAAATAAGTGTGAGCAAAATACGTTCATTTTACTACTGAATCAGCTTATTAGGTTTTAAAAGTGCATTTCCACTATACCATCGACAGCAGGAAAGGAAAAAGGGAGGAGCAGTGACAGAAAATCTATTTGACAGAGTAAATAGTTTCTTTGCGCTTATGTGTATATATGTGTGTGTGGCTTTATGTGGGTAAAAATGGTGATGGCACTGATGGAAGCAGACACATTTTAGCATTATAATGACAAATCATAAAAGATGACACACTTTAAAAAAACATTAGGTTTATTAGATACTTGATTATTTCCTACCTTCACCAAATGGAAAATTGACTGAGACAAGAGAATCCAGCAAGTTAGGGTCCAAATTGAAACACTAAGTCATGTCTCCATGGTACATAAAAAGTAATTAAAAAAAAGTCGCCAATTTTGAAGGAGGAAAAAGAGAGAGGCAATACAATTAGAAGTCAATACTTAAATCTTACTTTAAGCACTGCAGTTCCAAAAAGCAGATATTTCATAACAAAGATGTTGCAGTGGCATAAGCAGGGAAAAAAAAGACATGAGGGTGAAGCAGGCAAATCTGCGCATTTACACACTTCTAAGCATATAAACAAGGTATTTTTGAGTCCTTGGGCTTTGATTAAATTCTTTACCTTCTTTGGCCATTTCAGCTGGGCTATAGACCCGGGAGGGACATTCATTTTATGTTATTTTCATCTTGACATTTTTATTGTTAAATGTGTTGTACTGAGTTAAATTTTTTGTGCTCAAGTTTAGATACTTGAATGCTGAAGTCCTTTTATTCATCCTGTCATCTGTCATTGATGTAACTGACTTCTGTGACAGTGTTGACAGGATTTATCTAAGAGTTTGCTGGATGGCACATTTTATAAAATCAAATATAAATAAAGGGGCCCATCATCTGGGGGATATGGAATCAGAAGTCAATGGGTGTTGATGGTGCTTAGTTTCACAAAGAGCTATTCAAGAACTCACACTATCCCCTCTTACAGATTTATCTCTCTTTATATATGACCATGTTCATATTCCCCTCGGGCTGGGGAGCAAAATGTTGGTTTTCTTTTTTTTTTTTTTTTTCCTAGGACCTGCCAGATAATCAAATATGTACCTGCATTTCTTTCTGACATTTCAGAAATACTGAATATTGTATTCTGGTGATAATGCTTCCTGAAGAAGGAAGGAGATGGCCCATTTAATAATGTATACTTCATTTACACTTTGGAGCGTTAGCCAACTACTTGTGCTGATACTTCTTCCAGTCATAATACTGATATATGCAGAGTTCTAACTACATTTTTAAATAGAAAAACAACTGAATGATACATTCAAAATAATTCATGGAGAGGAAATAGATGTATTTCAGCATGGGAGAATATTTATGCATTATTTAACAGCAATAATGTTTGAATTCATACATTATGCAAATGCCATTATAATCAGGAAAATGAAAGAACTCGGACTGCTGCAACATCTTTAAATCTACCATTAGGTACTTATTTGTGCATATCATTTAATACTGCACGATGTTACAGTATGTCACTTCAAGAGAGAAGTTATCAGAGACTAACAGGTTATAAAAAAGTAAAGCTGATGAATCCTGATTGCTACCTTGATGCTGATGTCTATAAATTTATCAGCAAACAAGGGTAAAGTCTTTAATGGTAATTTGCACAACCTCCTCTTCTGGAGATAAGTTACTGGGGTTCTACGCGCAGTTCGCATTTTGTATTGTGATCCTTATCCATACCCACCCCCACACAACAGACCGGCACACAGTGTGGGCTGACGCTGCCAAATTGTATTTTCTTAATGTAACAGCAGCTATGTTCCAAAACTATCAAAACCAGCAAGCTTGGCCATACAAAACTGAAGCTGTTTCTGTCTCCTCTTATCTTCAAGGCAAAATATACGACAAAAAATTATCAAAAAGCCTGCGATTTGGTGAAGAGCATCTATAGACCTTCCCTCTTACTGGGTAGATCTGTTTGTATCTCTGCTTAACTAAATTCGTAAAGCCACGTATATGTATGCGTGCACTTCATTGCGGTATTTTTGTGCCACATTTCCTTTATAGTGTCAGCAGTCTTGCAGCCAGTATGGATGTGCATACCTGTAGCCTGTGGGAGCAGGAACGAAAAGATTTCCATGTGCATCCTCGGGCAGGCTCTGCACTGGCCACCTCCAGCCTGGGAGCCAGGCAGCACAGCTCTGTTAGAAGGTGCTGCTCTGGAGCTACTCAACGCAGCGGGTATGAGTAGGGGCTCAGAGCTGTGCCGGGGCAGCTTTGGTAGAGCTGGCTTAAGGCAGTCTGGCCCATGAGCAGATTTCTGCCCTAGTGTTGGGTACCTCCTGGTCTCTCCCTGCCAATCCTGCTTTTGTTTCTTTAGTCTTTCTAGTTTTATCAATGGTTTCTTTCCCACCCTGCTTTAAATAGATCCTCCATTTCTATTTTTCACTCCATTCAGCCAGGCTTTCTATTAAGCACATAGTCCTTACAACCCTTCCTCCTCAGTACTTCATGTATTGATGAATTTCTCCAAATGTTACATGAAGTTATCTCTAGAGCACAGTTCTCTCATGTTTTGAAACAGCTAGTCAGACCCATGTCCACAAAAGTCAGACCCATGTCCATGTTCTCCTATTCTGAGCCCAAGAAGTTGAGGGTTCAGCTCACTCTTTGGAGTGAGCTCTGAGCAGTTATGTGTTAGACCAAGACTGGCCTTTTCTGCTGGCATCAGTCTTCAGAACACTGGAGGCGCCAGCACTCATCCTGTCCTTGCCATCCCAGTGGGGGGAGCCAAGACGAGCGCGAGATGTGAAGCTCCCTGTGAAGATTGCCCTTTCAATCCAGCCACTTGCTTCTCTGAGGCAAAAACCAAGGAGTTCGCTTGCTGCCCACCTGCACAGCCACTCTGGAGCTCTGCTTCTATGGACTTGGGTGGCTGGTCTCCGAATTCTCAGCGTCTCTTATGCTAGCACGTGTGAAAAGTAAAAATGCACAGGATACAGGAAGAAGAGGGTAGACAGGTCCTCCTTATCTCATTGAGAATGCTGGAGCTTTGGGGTATGTTGATAATGATAAAAAAGAAAAAAGGCAAAGGCAAAAACCTGCAATTTTTTCTGGTTTGTTTTTCTTTGTCCTTATGGGACTGAACTTGAGAAGTAGCAGTGCTGATTATCTTTTGCTTTTCAGTCTCCCACCTTTGACAAATACATCCTGAAGGGAATTGGCTATGGATGATTTTGCCAAACTGGCAGTAAGCATTGCATCTGTGTTTTTCCTACCAAACTTTAGGCATTCGTAATGTATTGACAGGAAAGACAAAAGGCAAAGGAGTTTCCTGGACAGTGATGGGCTCTGTGAGGTCCTTTCTTGCCAGACTGATTTTTAGGTCAGCGTTTGGGAGAACAAAGCCATCAGTAGTCACAGGGGAGCATAGTGATGAAAGAAGAGCTAGACTTTTCCCCTTGTAGTCTATAAGCGAACAAAATGTCTTCCAAATTATTCATATTGCGAAACTCTTCATTTTAATAACTAATATTTCTGTTAATGATAAAAGTGAGAGCTAGTAAAAATTAAGCACAATTGTACTGAGAGGGAAACCAAATTTTCTTAGCCCATTAAATAAAGCTGGCCCATTGCTTGTCAAGGAGTGATTTACAGAAACGGACAGCAGAGGGAAACTTAGACTCTGTTTTCTGTGTGTATTTGCTGTACAGCAAGCAAAAAAGAATTTGCATGCAGATGCCATCAATCCGATGTGTCTCATAAACACTATATTCCCATAATAGATCAGAAATTCAGAACAGATCTTCTTGCAACTGGGTGGCATTTGGACACATTTTGGGTACTCACCAATTTGAATCCAGTCCACAGCCTGGTCTTTTTACTGTGTTAGAGTCTTCCAGAAAGTATTACTTTTTATGGCAAAGTGGATGCAATACTGTTTGCTCCTCCATCATAAAAATTGTGCCAGGGTTTCTGCTATAAAATCTCTATTGCTAACAAGAAAACACAATTCAACAAATATATCGTGCTCCTGGCTAGGAACTGGCACACAAGAATTCATCCTGGCAATTTTTATTTGCAGCAAATGATAGTAATTTCTTAGAGTGCAAAATAATGCTTGAACTCCCTTTTGTTGGATATTAACTAATTTTTATGGCGTTGTAGCAATCAGTTGTTGTAAAGCTGGTTTGGAAAAGAGAGAGGGACAGTAGGATACAGCAGCCACTAAGGGTCCAATAACAACATGTGCCCACTCCAGTGCCAACTGGAGATCACCAGCTGATGATGAAGAGGAAACAGGGCTGTAGAAACTGAAGTCAGTATGTCCTGCAATGGTAAATCAGTGAATTAGATATTAACTTTGGAGTGGTTATAGAAATGCCTTTAATGCAGACCTCCCTGTTTTACATAGCTTAGACAGTGACAGCTCAGTGCTGGCTATAAAAGAAGAAAGTGGAAGCTGGTTATCACTGCAGCCGCGTTTATAGCACTGTTAGAACTCGCTGTCGTGCTGTTTGTGCATCAGTGAACTGAGGTTTGCGTTGGTCTCAGGTGGATTTCCACATCCGCAGTGCCTGAATACAGTGAGAAAGCCTAGCCTTAGCTAAGACAACATGTTCACATCTCTTCAACACTTCCTCCTGGCTGGTGTGCCTCTCTTGGTCAAGCAGATGGTACGGCATGTTGTAGAAGCTGCCCAGCGTGTCTGTGTTTTCCCTCTGATTACAGCTCCTGAGATGAAATTTTAGAAAGTGCCAGATCCAGCCAGGCCTCTGTATGATTATGAAGGATGCCATCCCCACCACAGAGAAGTGCAAGAACTGTCGTAATCACTCAGCAGAGAGCTTGGAGAGACCGAGAGAGGCAGTGGTATGGTTAACCCTGAAGCTGTCATGCTGTAGAAATCCTCTCTTCTGCCTAACGTAAGCCTGTTGTTTCAGCGGCATGGGCAAACTCCAGCTGGAGGAAGCACCTGCTTGGCTTCTGCAAAGGTATGAGAAATTAAGATCAGAGCTTTGAATTTCTATAGACTTAGAAGAGGGTCTTCTGCAGTATGACCCTGTCGAAAAAAGGAACATTCTTTGGGATTTTGTTTAATGGTTTGGTAGAATGCCTGCATGTGAAAAAGCATCTCTGGTTTATCTCCTTTTCTCAGCTCTTCCTTCTTTGGAGTAGGAGTATTGCTGCTCTTACTCCTAACTCCTGGTATCTGATCGCACTGAGCGCATGCTCCAAAATCCACTGAAGCCAACAGAAAAATTCCCTGAAAGACCAAACTCCAATTTTCTGTGGTTTTCCCCTTTCACGATCATCCGGTGTCTGTCCCCAGTGTGCCAGGATAGGTCCAGAAACAGAAAAATTATCTCCATCACGAAACTTGGCACTGACTTCAAAAGGATTGCCCCAGTCAGCTATGTTCTGGAAGCTCTGGCTTACGGCACTGTTTTAACATGTGTTAATGTTAAATTCTATGCTGGTAGTTTGCATATTCTTGTATTAAATAAATATGTACATTTATGTACGGTGTGATGTAATGACAACTTACATCTCATATGACCCTCTGACATTGTTTCGTCTAGGAATGGATGTATCTCCTCAGCATCATGGGGAAAATGCTATTCCAACCTAACTGAGTATTTTCGTTTCAGATAGTCAGAATGGTTTGTCTTTAACATAAGGTTGTCTGCAGGTTGTGATATGGGATTCGTGAGTTTGCTAATTCCTCTGGGTTTTAATTAGAAACACTTCAGCTACATTTCCCTAAAAGATGCAAATGCTGAAGGCTCCCACAAACAGTATTATTAAGATGGCTTCTTAATTGATTTTTCTTTGGGAGCAATTTGTTTCTTTTCCAGTTGATTGTGGCAAACACTGGCATTTGTCACTTCCAGTAACTGAAGCTTTCTGCTTTAATAAATGCACATATTAGATGCTATTCTCTTTCTCTACTTGATAGGTGTATAGTGTCAGGCAGAAGAAGGTCACAATGATGTTAAATTTGCTGCTAAGCAAAGGATCAGAGTGTAAATGAAATCTTGAAAGCTGGGAAATGAGAATGTGCAAGTGTAAATAATGTATTAATTATTGACAGCTAAGGGACCAAAGGGTCCTCTTTAGCAACGACATCTTCATTGTCACGCTGCCTGGCGCTATCTATCTCAGGTATTTTTATTTTAATAACAGGTTTTCCCCCCAAGATAGTAAATATTTCAATTTACTTGTGTAACTTTATTGATATTTTTAATACTCTTTGGCTTTTTCCTTTTCTTACTGCAGTCTAGCTGCTTGTTTCAGGAGAGGACGGCGGAGAAGCGAATCCTCTTATTTTATTGTCGCAAGAGGTATTATTACGGTACAAAATAGATTTTTCTTACAATAAAAGAGCACGACACTGAGGTGCAAAGGGAGATTCCACTTCATCTGTTATTTATGGAAGTTAAGATATAGTTTAGGAAAAGACATACGATAGCTACGGGCTCAGCTTTGCCAACAGGCCTTCCCAGCGATGACTAGTGCTTAATATATGCCAGAAGCAGAACTGATTTCACCGTGGCTTTCCTGAGAGAAACACTAGTTAGCTTAAGGAAAGGCGTTTCCGAGGTAAAAGGCTTTTAATATTCTGTACTTTCCAAGTGTTGCACGAAGTCTAGGAGTAGTAGTAAATTCTTTAATACTTAAATTATTTTTATTAAAATTAGTGCAGAAAAACTTCCCGTGATCCAAAAAAGGTTTTAGTGTGATAGTTCTTTGCAGAAGGCTGCTAGATGTAAATAGCTAGGAGCTTTCAAATACCAAGCTTTAAAAAGAAAACAACCCAATCCGAACCAGCAAACCCCACCAAGGATACCTCCTGATCCTCGTTTGCAAAATAAGAGAAGAACTTCTCTTCTTCTGAAATTTTAACCTGTGGAGGAGATCTGGTCTCTGCCTTCCCAGGCCCTCCAGCCTGCTCCTCACTGAGACCCAGCGTGACCCGCAGCCTCCGGACAACGGGCTGCGCTGCCGTGCTGCAGCCCTGTGCCACCATCAGGCCCCCGGTTGGTACCTGACTACTCCCAGCGCTGGCTTTTCCCATAAATAGTAGAGTTTTGTCCCTTCTGTAGCGTAACGCACGTCAGTCTGGGGAGGATTGTGAGGTTCTGGCAGGCTCTGGGGGAAAGCAGTGGCCGTCCACTCTCTGGCTGGGGACCCACCGTGCAAAGTCCCGGGAGGGCAGAAAGTGCTATTGAGAGCTGGGGGTTAAAGAAAAAAAGAGGCAACTACTTGAGATGCTCTACAGCCCAGTGATAACTGTCTTTTCTTTGTCCTTAGTGGGGAAAGCTGGGGGGCAGCTTTCAGTCCAATCCTCTTTCCCCTAAAAAATGCAGGCTCTGGTCTGTGGAATTGCTTAGCAAATTTCTGCCAGCTTTAGTGAACTGATAGAGTTGATAAATCCTGGTGTGTGGGGAACTGAAAAAAGTGAAAATATTTCATTTATTCTTTTCAAAACATTGTTTTCATCGATTGTGTCAGAAAGACCTGTCTGAAAAAGTTTGATTTCTTTGATTAACAAGTATTAATGTTTTTACATAAGTTAAAATTAATGAAACGTTGGACCTGGAATTAATTTTCCCCTTCTCAGCTGAACAAAGCCTCGCTGTGTTTTTGGCCAGCGGTGTGCTATTGGGTCTCTGAACAGCAAGTGCCGGGGCAGTGCCCGGCTTGGTCGGTGCGTGCCTTGATGCTGCAGCTTCCCCTCACACACAGCTGGCGGCTCTGCCTCCGTGGTCT
The DNA here is from genome assembly GCF_000710305.1 of Buceros rhinoceros silvestris. Taxonomy (NCBI): domain Eukaryota; kingdom Metazoa; phylum Chordata; class Aves; order Bucerotiformes; family Bucerotidae; genus Buceros; species Buceros rhinoceros. The sequence goes on along the minus strand of NW_010418376.1, from coordinate 26,453 downwards.
CTGCAGGCAAAAGAGCAGATTCATGTTACAGGGACGTTCCCAACTGCACCAGCCGCTTCCAAGGTGTTATTTACAGGAGATAATACCACGAGGGGAAAACGCGACTTGCTTTTCAAGTCTGTTGTTATTTACAGAACACGTGTCTCAAGCATTAGGAAATGCCATATGTGATGCTGAATACAGAGCCTTCTTCCCCTGCCCAAGAATAGAACTTTATCAAAATGAAATTTCCTGCTCATTTGAGCCAGTCACCATAGCAACAGCACTGTACACCTGTGATGTACAGGCATGAGACGTTACAACCTCTGAACTAGGCAGAATGAGCTGTGCCCCGTGCTCCTGTCAAAGGGAGAAATACATTTCCAGTGTATCCTTGGCCTATATTTCTATATGCTACATATGTGTGGTCTGTATATGCAATCGTTTTATTCAGAATTACCCTGCCTACATTTGGTAAATAAATACAAATAAGCTACTTACATGAAGTTATATTCTTGCAGACTTTCAATATATTCTTGTCCTGAGGGAAGACTTTCTAATGCAAATGTTACACAAAAATAAAAGCTCGTGCTTACATTTGCTTCTGTTAAGAATTTCCTAATTCAAAAAATGCATAAAATGCCTCACGCTTGTAAATCTGTCAACCTGTTAATAGTACATCATTAAAAAAAGAAAAAAGCAATTGCATGCTGAATTATTTAAATACTGTTTTAATAGTAAACTGGAAATAATCATGTACCTTTGGCTATCCAATATTGCAAATGTGCTATTGCAGTTCACTGCGTAACTTCTAGTGAAAATGAAATCACCAATAAGAAACAAATGGTTGCGTTTTAAAGAAACCTGAAATTATTTCCCTAGGTCATTCATAAGGTAGATCATTACAGAGAAACATTTTCTATGTGAAGAAACAATAGCTTACTAATGCAATGGAAATTATATTTTGAGCTTCCTCCATTTATTAACTTTAAGAAGAGGCAAACTTCGAAGAAGGATTTTATTTGAAATACACGCGGTGTAATAGTCTACGTAACGACGGATATTGCTCTCAGATACACTATGTACAAGTAAACGTATAGATAAACTGTTTCTGTCTTCTGACACCTGTGCGTTCTTGTCTTGTCTTTGCTTTCAGACCTGCCCTCTCCTCCGCTCTGAACTCAGGATTTCCCATTACTGAACGCAGGGCGAGAGGAGTGAAATAGGAGAGACGACACGTGCATCTTTTCAAAGTTGGATTGCAGCAGCTTGCCTGAATTTTTAATACCCTTCTTGGTATAGTGTACTTGATTTTTTTTTTTTTTTTTTATGGTTTTATTATAACCCCCATTTTGATGCCAGTGAAAATGGGGCTTGTGCTCTCAGGGCAGAATTTCTTGTCCTCGTTCAGCCAGTGGGTGGGCAGCGGTGTCCTTTCACAGGGGACAGAGAAGCCGGGACCTGGCGACTGACGCTCGTGAGCTGCAGCCAGCATGGCAGTTTGACAGCAGCTGGCAACTGGAAAAGGGAACTCATCTTTTCCCTGCAGTTTAAGGACAGGAGACAACTGCCTCTGATTTTTTTGGAGGGGTTGTAAGAACTTTTTTTCCCCTCAAGTGTGGTTGTCTTGAGATTTTTCGGCTAGGAAATATCTGTCTTATATAAGCTGCTAATACTCTGCTTTAGGCAGAACATGGTGCTTGGAGCTTATGTAGGCTGATTTCAGGGAAAGTAGCAGCATTATTGATTTTCATTGGGCTTATTAGGATCAGCGTAACATGCACTTTTGCTATGCTAGATTGTATTTGGCTTTCATCATGAAATCTCATTATACTAAAAAGAAATGGTAACAAGTTATGCAAGTAAAAGATTTTGCTGAGTACCCTAATGGAATTACTCTTCACATGTGAAAACACACTTTGGATGTAGGTTGTTCAATCCCTCAGTGCTGCTGGTCAGACTATTCTCATTTGCTTTTGAAAATTAAGAATAAATTCTCCAGTCTTAGTGGAATTATTTCACATTTATGCCAATGTAACTGAAGGTATATCTTGGTCCTTGAAGTAGTCGTGTTGTGTGAATCCTGATGCTGAATCAGTGATTTACTAGGAAAGAGAAGTCCCAGGTTCTTTTCTGCTTGCAGCTGGAATGGAATATACTACACAACATTCTAAAGGCGTGAAATGCATGTGGCTATGGATCCACTCCTTCTAGACCCCCAGCCAGGATGAGGAATGAACAGCAAACTTGCTTTCACCCTTCTTGCTCTTGTAGGACATCAGCTAATTGTGATTTTGCTTATTGGCAATGGCAGAAGCATAAGCTGGCAGCACGGCGTATCTCCTCAGTGCAGCATCAAAGCATCTAGAAAAGATCCTCCCTCCTGAAGCTCAGAGAAGATCCAGCTGCCACCCCAGCTTCGTTCTGCAGACCCCAATTCACCACCAACACTCGAATCTCCTCAGTGCAGCATCAAAGCATCTAGAAAAGATCCTCCCTCCTGAAGCTCAGAGAAGATCCAGCTGCCACCCCAGCTTCGTTCTGCAGAGCCCAATTCACCACCAACACTCGATGCCAAAACCCTCACTCTTCTCCAGTATCCCTGTAGCTGCAGACAGCGCTGTGACTTTCACATTTTCGGCTGGCAGGATGGAGGTAAAGTTGTTTATGTGATTCCCATCCCACGAGCGCCTGGACTCTTTGGGGAGAGCAAAACTGCGCTGCTGAGGGTGTCACGATGCCACTGAAATAACGCACCTAGGGCTGTGCGGGGCTGAGGATGGCACTGTTGCCCTCTTGCCCACAGTGGGGTGCAGCAAGCCTGGGGCATGTCTCTGTGGGGCCAGACTTCCGTCTCATGGCTTGTCAAGCAAGTTTGCAGGGTTGAGGAAAGGTTTGGGGGTTTTTTTGTTGTTGTTGTTTGTGTGTTGTCTCATTTTTTTTAGCACTTGAAATCAGCAGTAAGGAAAACATTCCCCAAGATCTATACTTACTCTGTAAGAATGAATTGAGACTCTTGAGCTGTCAGAGAAAAGAATATCCTCCTTTGATATGTTTTGATGGTGTCTCTTAGAATTGTGTGTAATTCCTAATGGTCAGGATGCTTTTATTTTCATAGATGTTCTACATTTGGTGAAAGCACCATTCTTTTGAGAAAGAGAAAATTAATTTCGAAAAACTGTGAGAAGTGGCTCTTAGGCTTCCTTTCCTGATACACGAGTGTATTTCAGATCGTAGAGAATGAGCTATATAAGGTGCCTGCTGTATGAGCAGAAAGCAGCCAGTTAAAACCAGCCTACCGAATAGATGCTAAGAAGCACAAATTCAAGATACAAAGTGGTAACGGCAAGGTTACGTGGGGAGAACAAATTTTTCGTTACTGACAGGCTATGATTTAATGACAACAGATAGTTAGCTCTTAGGCAGTCTTGAGTTATTCCCTGTTGATCCAGTGACTCGGTGCTCTTCTGCTCGGGATCGCGTACTGGTTTGATGTTCTTTTATGGAGATGCTTTGGTATCATAAATAGACTGATCATGTCCTAGACTTGAAAGCTTTTTTACTGTATTTTTCAAACCCAAACAGCAAAATCCTAAAGGGGAAGATCTCCTGAATACACACGTGACTGTCTTATTTGTGAAAAGAGGTCTCAGACTGCTGAACACACAACTTTATGGAAGAGAGCTCTTCTGCGCTGCTGACGATTAGTTCACTTTTCACTTGCAAAATTACGCTTTCTGCTAATGCCACAGTATAGTAATCAAAAGCACCTAATCCAGCTGATTACAAATTCCCTTTTGAGCTTTGCTGACCAAATGAATACAATTAGTAAGACGTTTCAAGTAGAGAATTTCCTGCAAATATTGATATTCATAGACTTAAAATTCTGAGAACTACACATCAGATGAACGAGGTCTTGTTCCCAGGTGCATCTCAGTGAGACCCACTGTTGATGTGTGGCAGAAGAGATTTCACACTGTAAGTGCAGGTAAGCTTGTCACTTGGATCTCGGCTTCAGAATGGAATTAATTGAGTGATTAAAGCATTTCTTTTTGACCTCCTACCAAAGACACCTAGCAAAAAATCTCGCTTAAATAAGTTAGTTCATGTAGGCAGTAGTTAACAGGTGCTATGGGTTGTTGTTGGGATTTTGTTTGTTTAATATTAACCTAAAATAATTTAAATGGCATCTTAATGGCGTTATTTTATGTCTCTTATTTTGCTTTTAAAAATCAGCACATTCCCCTTAGTGCAGTTAATAGGGTCAGTCTGTGAGTCTGTGCTGGTTACCATGCCTTCAGTCATGTGGAATCCAAACAGCCATTATAATTTGTTTCTAAACAGATCAAGAGCTATTTACCATCTCAATGTTTTGTGCACAGCTGGGTGTCTGGCAAACATCCAATATCCATTAACATTTAAAAATTAGTCCCATAATGCATCTTTTCTGTGGCTTGAGGAGTATACACACTGACACATGTTGGGAACCAATTATATTTGCACCACCATTAGTCTGGCTGCATTCAACTTCCCAGTAAATGAGGGCTAATTTAGTTTCCAGAATGGTGTATCTTAAATTCATGCAATGACCTTAGAGAAAGCAGAGTATCTGAAGATTTAAAGAGGAAGGAAACGTTCAGAAAGAATAATGCTTTCTTTTTTGTGCCTAAAACGTAAGGGTACATTATTATATGACTGTTCCCAGTATCCATGCCTGGCCCTGTAAACCAGATTTCTCTAATCCAATACTTTTAAATTCATGAGCAGAATTTAGCTGAGGAGAAATCAAACCAATACAGTAAACTAGCACACCCTCCTTGCTCAGATCAAACCTGCCAAGGGACCTTTTTGTAATAGCAATATAACTCTTTAGGTTCCGAACTGGTTTTAAGTATTCTATTTTCCTACCAGCAGGAAAATAAGAACTATAGATTTAACCGTAAGTGCTGTCTACACTCTAACAATGCTGTGCAGGTGAGGTGACCTTCACAACTGGCAGTTTGGCCAAAATGTTTAATGTAAACAAAGAATCACAAAAATATTTCCTGAGAAGTATAGTTTACCAAACCTCTGATGCCATGAGAAATTCTCTCAGTAACAGGAGAGGTGAAATGGAGTGTCTCTCTTGGTGGGTGACTAAGGGGATAGAGGGGGGTTTTAAGACCTTTCCTTGCAGCATGTCAGTGCAGCTCTTGGTAATCAGGTTCTCGACTGATTTGCTTCTGCTGCTGACTGCTGCAACACACTGTACAAACCTCTTCTTAGCTCACTTAATCTATGCCGTGCTGCCTAATAATGCTAAATTACTCCCACAAACAGAACACTATTCTGCATCCTTTTAGAATTCGGAGATGGTTTAAAAATTCCAGTTTTCCTTAACTTTCGTCTGAATCAGTTAGAAACTCAGGAGGGCAGGAATTTTCTGAATGGGCATAAAGCAATGCGGTGAAAGAAGGCTTCGGGTGAAGAGTCTGCAGAAACTTTGTGCTCTTGTCCTCTTGGCACAGTTGTTTGCAGTAGTTTTAGGGGTGAAGCTGCAGGTTTATGAGCAAGTTTATGAAGGTTTAATATTCAAATGTTTATTTACGTGTGTTTAATATATATATAAGCATGATCTCCTGTTCCATCCCTATAATTCAGAGATGGCCTTTTAAAAGTCTTCCTTTACTTCATTAACACTCTTTTTCCTTTTACTGTTTGTGCAAGTCTTTCAGTGAAAGGGCTCGTTCCTTGAAGATGCTCTTTTGAAAAAGTTCGTTGTACAGTCAATATTTACAGATGCTGTTATGCTGTATTTGTTTCTCTCAGAATACACAGCTTTTTATTTTATTGCTTTCCGTGAAACCCATGCTTGTAGTCCCTAACAATAATACATTTTCATGCATCATTGGCAATACAAGGCTTCATTTAGACTATTGATTAACATTCTTATTGTATTAGGACTTGTTAGTGTTTTATACCTTCTTATTGTTTGGTGATTTCAAGAATTGACCTTTGCAGATTTACAGTACATAAGCAATTAGCTGGTAATAGATTAAATTAATAAAAAAGATTTCTATCAAATTTGAGGGCTTCACAAATCTATCACGTTGTGGTGCTGTCCATTTCTTTATATTCCGCAGAGCTGCCGTTAGGAGCTGAAGTCCATGTGTGGTAA
>NW_010418376.1:7148-20220 GCF_000710305.1 Buceros rhinoceros silvestris | reverse complement strand
CTGAAGAGTCTTGAGTTTCATGCGGGAAGATGCTGCTGCATGGCATGTTTACACTTTGCTGGGTAAGCGGGTAGGGATGAGAACTGGCAGGAAGGTTGCAATGTTTTCTCTTTCTGTCTTGACAGTCTTTTGTTTTTCAGCTATGGATTTAACAAAACTAAACTAGAGCTAATTTTAATTTTTAATTAAAGTCAATAGCTTACATTCACGCTGATGTATTTGGTACGAAGAAGAATAAAAGGAAATACAGAGAGAAACTTGAAAGAGAAATGCATTTCTTGAGCTTAATTATTTAGTTTCCAACTAAGAAACAGCCCTGCAGAGGTCAATTACCCTTCAGGGATATCTCAGAAGAAGTGAGCAATTAGCTTGATTTTCTGTTGAATATGTAGCTTGTGACTCAGTATGTGATCTATTAAAAAGATGATCATTCCTTTTAAACTATGTCCTGATATACATGGAGCCTGTTGCTGAAGGTAAAAGTCAGTGGTGTAACACAGTCCATCACCAAGCTTTTCTGTCTTGCTACACAGCAGTCGTTGGTAATTTTTGGTCTTCTGAGGAATGTTAAGAGTAAGAGAAGAGGTTGATGCTCTCCTGTTAAAAGGTAACCTGGATGCTGCTTAATGCTCTCCACAGCTTTAAGCATGCTTTCCCTTAGAAGCAGAATCTAAAAGAGGGGCAAAATTGCACTAGTGTCTGTAGGAAAGCAGTAACTGCTCTGTCCCCAGCAGCCTGGGGTCATGTACGAGGTTGTTCACGGAGATCAGCAGCTTGGGAAATTACTTGGGCATCTCAGCATGTGAGAGACTGTGTTAGAAAGGCAAGAAGAGGGTACGGCTCACCCAGCCTAGCTGTCAGCCTTCCCTGGGGCTCTGGCCCCTTCACAAAATGTCCAAATACCACATACAGAAAGCAGAATGCAGAGTTTTATAGTTCATGAGTTAGGGGATTTTGAGTTGGTTTTCTTTTGTTTGTTTCTTTGATTTGTGGGTTTTTTTTTTACTATTGCGATACTCAAATTTTACCACATGGAGAAACTGGAGTGTTCGTCTTTAAAAATGAGCTTTTTGTAAGTGACTTTCATGAGGCTGACGTTTTCAGTATTGCCACATTTGCTTCACACCTCAGTCCCACTTCGAGCACCTCAGTCTGTCAAACCATTCTCCTCCAAACGCACACTGAGCTGATGCTCAGCCCTTGATGGGCCAAAATTGGTAGGCACCCGTATTTCTGACATTGAAGGTCCCGTGGTATCTGAAATCTTGTTTTCTGGCCATGTTCAGAAGTGCCTCGGTCCTTTCAGGACTGAGCAATGTGGTACCTCACTTGTGCCTTCATCTGCGATATGAGTCATGTCATATTTCGTGACAGCAAGATCTGGGTCTCATCTCTTCAAGGCCAGACTGCTCTAAATCCCTTCTGCATCTTCCCAGCATACTAATGTAAGTGAGGAGCAAACCTGAACTCTGCTCGCTTTCTCAGAATTGTGGCAGAATACTGAGTAACCCCCCTCTTGCATTTTGGAGGCTAATTTCAAAGCCATATTGCAGAGATGATATCTTCCCAAGCTCTGTGCACCAGCACGACCGTTGCTGGCGTGGGCACAGGTGGGCTCCTAGTGGCACAGGATTTCTGCTCCTGGCACTGTTTGCACCAGCCCGTGCACATGGGGCAGCTTGGCCTCCTTTGCCCCGGTCCCGTGGGAACATCCTCCTTTAAGTTCCCTTTCGCCTCTGCTTCAACAAAGTTGGCCCTCTGTGGACTGCCCAGCCTGGGGAATGGTGGGATCCAGCTGTTTGTCAAGCTGGACAAAAGCAGGTCTTTTTCTATGAACTAAAGTTATAGCTTGTTGATGCAAGAATAAATATAAGAAATGCTTTTCCAGTGCTTCCTACATTTCTTTGCCCCAATTATACATCATGAGAACTATGGGTGCAAAATGGCCTGTGCTTCTCAAATACACACACTGGAGAATCAAGGTGACACCTACTCACTGCTTACGTGCAGCCCAGCAAAACCATCATGAGTGGTTTCCAGGGCTAGCTGCAGTCCAGAAGCAAATTAGCTGTTTTCTCGTGGCCAGGAGCCCAGGCTAATAAACTCTGCAGACCTAAACCAGCTTTTCGTACAAAGGGTTTGTGGCTTTGAGCATTGTGTTTCCATTTACACTGAAAATTACACTGGATCTGGTAGCACTGGAGCTCTGCCAGGGCTAACAGGCCCATTCACACTGACTCCCGAAGATCTCCTTAGCTCCTTCCTGCGTTGCTGTTCTGGTGCCGAGGAGCACTCACGACTGGGGTACGTGGAGGCAGCCCAACCCAGGATCCCAAGCTTTTATTTATTGTTCCGTTTGTATTTATATTTGTTTTATTATTTTAGACACCTCATGGCTCTGCTGCGCTTCCTGCAGACAGCGAGTGGGTGGTAATGCCAGTGTGATGGCCGTGCTGTAGGTTTAACCAGCTCAGCAGGGACGCAGAGAAAGGCTGCTTGCTGCCCAGAAATTCCTTCCATCCAGATGTCGCAGCAGTGGACAAAGCTGAAGGTACTGCCCATGTCATTGCTTCACTGAGGGCTTCTCTGGTGTACCTGATATTGGGAATATGAGGCACCTATCGGGCAGAGGCTTAGTTGCCAGAGATGATCCCCACATAAAGCACAGGAAAGAGTCAGGAAACAACAAACTGCAGCTTTTGTGAATGCCGGGTTCCCAGGCTTTGTACTGGCTGCTCTTGCAGAGGGCAAGGCAGCACTCAAGGGTCCTGCTCTGGGATTTGCTTCTGGATTTTGTCTTGCAAAAATCACTGAGGGGCAAAAGGCATATACCCTGCATGTCCTTCCGTCTCCTTTTGAAAACTGCACGAGAGCCCTTTAAAGATGGGGGCAAGTTTCTGGTTCTCCTCAAACCAACACCTCTGTTTACTCAGGGCATATGAACAGGATGGCCGTGGCTGGTGCCACTGTTGATGCAACTTTGGTATTGCTTTTTGGCTTTGATTTTTTTGAAGGAAGCCAGCAATAAGGGTGGGGTTTGGGGAGGTTCTCTGCACCTGAATGAAGCACACCTGGCAAACTGAGGAACACCTCCTGTAAGGGCTGTGCGCTTGCTGATTGTAGTGTGACCTTTTTTTTTCTTTTGTTTTCCCCCCCAGCAAGACATGTCTGCTTTGGACCTCCTGTAAGGGCTGTGCGCTTGCTGATTGTAGTGTGACCTTTTTTTTTTCTTTTGTTTTCCCCCCAGCAAGACCGTGTCTGCTTTGGTCCATCCTGCCCCAGCTGAGATTCAAGAGACACCAGAAAATGAACAATTTTGCGCTGATGGTGATTTTACTCATTTTGGCTGGGCTCCATTAATGGATTAAACCATGGTTCATTAAGCAGTGACTACTGTGGAAGTTACGGTAACGTTTTGCGAGAGACTGCTTTGCAGACAGCAGCACAGCCTGGTGTGTGTGGCGCTGTCACCCAAGCGCACCCCGGGGTCCCACGAGAGCTGGCATCCCAAAACGCCCACGCTGTCAGGTGCTCGTTTGTTCAGTCTCTTGCTTTGAAACTAAAATTAGTTAATGGGAGAGGCTCAGCCTCTTAGTATTACTTTTTCCTGTTGTGTTGTTCTTGAGTAGTGGTGCCTACAACACAGCAGCCCCCAGTGTAGCTTCTGTACCTTATCGTAGCGGGAGAGGTTTTCATAAGCATCGTCAGCTGAGACTCCCCGAGGTGAACCACACCTTGCGCTGCCTTTGCAAGCCCCCTCACAAGGGTGTGTGGTTAGATCATGTCTGATGCAGTGCCACGAATTGTGATTTTATGTTTTACCTTCCTCAAAACAGGAGTTTAAGGGCTTTTATAGAGCAGGGAGTGTGTTTGTTTGGGCTCTGCATGTGCTGCCTGCTTATGCCTGGTTAAAGGGAGGCAGCTGGAGCTGCAGGACTGAACCAGGAGGAGCTCCTTCAAGCGTCAGTACTCGCACCCAAGTGCAGTGTGGATGCTGAACAACTGCCTGGCAGGTCAGACCCAGTGGTGCTGAGATCCTTCAGCTCCTTGCTTTTCTCTCACTCTGGGCTAAATGAGCTCTAGCCTCAAGAGTTGTTTTAGAAATGGTCTTTACAGGTTCAGCAACATTGCGGTTTTTCATATCTCGATCTCAGTTAAAACCAGTTAGCAGTTTTTCCAGTGAAAAACTGAAACTTTTTGAGACCAGGAAAAAACTGGGAGACAGCTGAATGCATGAGGTGGCTACGGAGGGCAAAGATGGTGAACAAACCCCCAGCAGAGGTGGGATCTGCCCTAGGGGTGTGGTGCCATCTGGGCGGGTATAGCCAGCCTGGGGTGATGGGCTGGGAGTGGGGCTGGAGCATCCCCAGCCCACACACAGCAGCAGAGGGAGCTTCCCTGCAGACAGTTTTTGGTGGAGAAATAAACCTATAGCTTATTTGCTGTTGTATGTCTGAGGCACTGTACAAGAGAGTTAAAACTGAAGGACAGGAAGAATTTAAAGAAATAGGACCTCTGTCTGTTCAGAATGTTTCAAGCTTAAAGATTTTTTTTTTTTGCTGCATTTTCACTTCAAGCATCACTTCGTTGATACTTCTGATATTTTGATAGTGGAGTGAAAAAAAATATAGGGTTCTTTTCCATTCGTTGAAAAGTATCTTCCTGGTATTTTACCAGAATGCTGAAAGACATTTCAAGGAAATATGTGTGTGTGTGTATATATATGTACAAACACATATATAAATACTGATCTTTATTAGAGACAAAATTTAGAGGAAAACAATATGACAAGCACAACTAATGTAAATGGTACAAATCCATTAAAGAGTGCAAGTACCAGGAAGCTGCTTTTCTATTGAATGAACGTTCATACAACCTAAGGTTGCCTCCAAATACAGAACTAATCCGAGAGTTTGGATTTAACACTGACTGGACTTGTCATCTTTCCCTTTAATGAGGCTCAGCTCTGAAGAAAAGGAGGAAAAGAAAATGGTTGGTGTGATAAGCTGTAAAATGCAGTAATTGGATCAAGCTGAGACACTGGTGGCCTTTAGGAGCAGCAGAGGAGACTTGTAAGCAGGCTGGCATATGCAAATTGTTTTCTCTATAGAATTTCCACTAGACAACTTTTATCTTTCTTCAAAATAGAACAGGCAGAAAAATCGGTTTGTGGAGTTTGGGAGTGTTACATGTTTTACTTCTCAACCCGGTAAGACATTGGTGGTTACACCTCTGCCCAGAAGATGACATTTCCATACCTAGAAAATCTGTTATTTGGGAGCTGTCTTCAGTGCCGCTCGGTTGCTGTAAGGAGGTTTGGAAGCTCTGAGTTTTGGAGTGAAATACCTACAGGAGGAGTTGGATGGCAGCTGCACAGATTTAATCCCGCTAAGTCCAGAGCAGTTGGGTGGATTCTAGACCTCAGTGCAATATTTGAAGCAGAAATACTCCCTGTGGGTGTTTTCCAGCTCTTATAATGAGTTTATGGAGAGTATCTCCAGGTGGAATAGAAGCCCATATCATTGTGAAAGTCCAAATTTAAACGATGCTGATTTTTCTAATGTGGCTTAAGACACCATGTTATCCTTGATTTTGGTTTGATTGTATTTCAGGAATAAACTTCGTGTGTGAAAATAGGATAAGCTTATAAACAAGCATTTGGGATAGACTGCTCTAATCCGGCCAAGACAGTGCAACTCCTTCCTAGGGTAACTGCAGGGCAGACCAGATGCAAGCAAGTAAAAATGTGGAAGGTCAGTGTCCTGTTCTGTTCATTTTATCTTGAAATAGCCTCGCTTAAAGGTTTGGATTTGGCACTCACTTTTCTACTTACAATGTACATCTAAGGCTGAATCGTGACTCCTGGTCCTTCCTTTTAGAGCCCAGCATCCAAAAGGCTACAAGCTGGCCAGTGCAGGGTAGCTTTATTAATTAGCTTTATTTAGGAAATAAAGTGATGACATTTTTGACTACCAAAATAGTAGTTTACTGGTCATCTGCTAGGAAAGTAGTTTTTGGAAATAAAATTTGTATCATACTTGTTTAATATGTCTGTGATGTTGTGGAAGGAACTTTGGGATTGGTCAAATTACACCTATGCAGAGAATAAATCACAATCAGATGGCCAGGGACTATAATAGTGATAGTGCATAGTAACCTTCCCTCAACTGACTCTGTGGCAAAATGCATCAAGTCAGCCCTGTTAGAAGCCCCCCTGGGCTTCTACTGGGATTGACTATTACATTTGCTATTTCATACTGGTAGTTTTGTAGACTACAGAAGTTGCACGAGGGTTTTTTGGCCCTCTGTACAGTAAGTACTTTAAACATATTATAGAAAAAAGTTTCAAAGCACTGTCAGTGGAGGTTTGTGGTTTTTTTTTTCCTTTTTATTCACAAACTAAATATATTATTTTCCACTGGATAAAAAAAATGATTGACGTTTCTCAAGTTGCCACCAGAAAAATTCTCGAATCCCCCAATATTTTAAACTAATTAAGTTATCCTCACACAATTTCTTCAGGGATCATAGTGGTGCTACTACTGACGCTCGGTTTCCGAAGGAAACTCAATCTATGCACTCATGCTACAGGTCTGTTAACTCACTGCTTTTCCTCTTTTTGAACTTTATACCAACCAATTTCAACTACATCTGACAGTACAAATACCTCAAAGATATCAAATTGCCACAGGTTCTGTGGCAATATCTGCAGCGCCATCGCCTAGGGACGGCGGGTTTTGCAGTTACCCTGCAGCAGCAGGGGGTGCAGCGGGGGAACGGGAGGTGCAGGTGGGACAGATGCAGCACTGGGACAGGCTTTGGCTGCGGCATGAGCTGCCAGGCGCTGCAGCACCCCAGGATAAGATGTGAACTCAATGCAGTTCTCCTGTCACTCCCAGAACGACTTTGTTCATGCATAAAACCCTATTTTCCAAAGAGACCTTAGTGACTTCCAGAAGAATAAACCTTGTCCACGTGGCTACCGCTTGACGCTGGTGTCTTCTCACTAAACATTTGTCTGGACAGACATGAGCTTGCCCCAGTAAGGAGTCTAGGCACACCTGTTCTTCTGCAATGTCTTCTCGGGTGGCTCATGATATACTTCTAAAGACCCCGAGTACTGAAGTCATACGCAGTACTCCAACAGTATTTTCAAATTCTTTTGAGGAAGAAAGAATGCATTATAATAACAGAATCACTTGTAAATACCTGAAAAGGACAGCTGGTTCAGATTAGGCCTTTTATAAGCACTGAGATTTTATAACTGTTTCAGTTCAGTCATGGCTTTTCTATTTTAAATAGAGACAGTGACACCACGCCCAATGCATGTGGTTACGAATATTGCTCGGTGTGGCTTAGTTCATTATTGAGAAATAGCCATATTGGCCCAAAACAAGATATGTGCTGTTGTGACACCAGCTATTCTTTCATGTGTTGGCCTTGCCCAGATGTGGCAAACTCTTCTGGTATACGGAATTTATGTTATACGTATATACATAAGTGTTTGAAAATGGAAACAAAATGGAAATGGAAAGAAAACGTGGATGCAAATTTCCACATTATGTAATACTATTATACTATTATCCTGGACTTAATCAAACATGTTAAAAAAGCTCTTGCCAATGAAATCTCTTCTTTGCCAAGAATCTCTCCTTTTAAAAAAAAAAAATCCTACAGCCTGTACCTTTTTTGAGAGAACACCTGGGGTGGAGCTCCCTTCGTTTCCACTGTGATCCCCTGATACTCAATGCTGTGACTGGAGGGATGGCACTCTGCCTCTCTTGCATGCTTCGTGTTGCTCCTGCCTCTTTCCTTTTTCAGAAGCGTGTCTTTTCTACGTAGGTAGGGACGACGTGCCATCTGTTGGGGAGGTTAGCATCCCTGAGCCAGAGCCCCGCAATACTCCTAGACAATATAGGAAATGTATTACCAGAATGTAGCGACTTGTATTTGCATTTCACACATTTAGCTTTGCTTCACACGTTCCTCTCTCAGACGTGATAAAGGGAGGGAACGCTCTTATTTCATGTCAGAGTGGATGGATGGCACCCCTAGAAGAGTATGCACTTGAAGCAATATGTTCTGCATCACTGACTTAAGCGAAGATGCTGTTAAGGCCAGGCAGGTTTGGTTTCCTATTTAGTGCTAGTGAGCAGGTCACTCGGGGACTTGGTGTCCTTGAATTTAAAGAAGATTGAAATGCTGCATTGTTCAGAATGAAGGGAACAAGGATGGGAACAGAATGATGCTGTGGCAGATGGTAAACACTCGACTGCAAGAGCTGAATGGTCTTGGCCTACATTTTGAATCTCACCATGGTCTGTTTTATTTCACCCATTTGTATTCCCTGACTCTGCCGTCAGTTCCAGGTTTGCTCCGGTAGTTTCTCCCACATGTTTCTTCAGGTCTGCAGTGCTGATTGCACATCGTGGCAGAAGAACAGTCCATGCCCAAGTATTTATGAATGAGGTATGCCAGGGTAGTGATGAATACAAGATAATTTTTCCCTGTCAGCGTTTTGTCCTTTTAAGATTGAAAATTGCCCTCATGAGATTCACTTGGCAGTCTCTAAACCCATCCTTTTATACCACATGGCAAGACTCTAATGGTCAGGGTGCAAAAATGTTTCTGAATTTCTCAAAGGAAGACTTTATCAGTAGCAAGCCCTGTCTTCTCTCTACCCACCAAGCAAGTCCGTCACTCCCTCCTGATTTCCTGTTCTGCCTGGGGAAGACATCAAGATCGTGAATGCTTAGCACTGAGCTCATCCACATCTGGCCAGGGCTGCTTCTCTTATTGTTTATTTACTGCTTTTGCAGGAATAGCTAATAAACAGGGAGTAAATGATGGAGGCAACACCTGCAGAGAAAGGCATAGTAGTTCCCAGTGTAATTCCTTTAAATAACCAGATTTTTTCAAATCTCTCATTGGAGGCCAAAGATACATGTAAAAACATAGTTAAAGCTACGATGGGGGGGGGAAAAACAACCAACAAACCACTGGTGTTTTCTAATTGATATTTGACAGCAATCACCAATTCTAATTCAAGGGAGATCTAAATTCTTTGCTGGAGCTGAAGGAAGGAAATGGAGACAGATTCATGCAATGCATTTGCAATAGAGAAAATAACTTCTTTGACATATTCACAGTGCTTGTTAAATGGTTTACTCCTGCAAAGAAGTCTCTAGAACTGCACGTTATAGCTGGATTTACAGATGCTTGGAAGGTCTTTTGAACCTTGTCTCTTGTCTCCAATGGATGAATGACTAGAACAGCAGCAATCGTGACTTAATCATCCTTTCATTCTGTATATACAAACCAAAATGGTTTTTGCCGATTTATTCAACACGTTATAGTTGATCCCCAAGGCATCTGGTAGACACATCTTTGAGCATGATCATCCTTTAGAATGGCATCTTAGAAATACATAAACTAAGAGATGTTACTGTGTGATGCGTACGAATACATAAACCACAGAGTATAAAGAACAATGCCTCCATCTTTACATTTCAGTCAACAAGTTCCGTAGGATGGGTTTACGGCTAAACTTCCCTCACTAATTCCTACAGATATTTCCCTGGTAATCACCGCCACAGTCACCCTTGCCATTTGGCTGCATTATATGCAGGATTTTGGAAAAAAATAAAACCAGCTCAGTGTAGAAACTAATACGTCGGCTGCTCTCTGATTTTAATTTCGTATGTAGTGGAGGGACTGAAGGCAGCACAGTATTTGAATTTGCTAAGGCTCGATAAACTTCAAGATATGTTTATGCCCCTATTGATGCATTAAAGGAGGAGTGACTTGAGGCAATGGATGTGGCCTGAGGGATGGACCCAGTGTGGGAGTCGCACTTTCTTCCTTGTAACATGCCCAGCAACACCAGAGACTGCAGTCTAATATGTGACATTGCCTATTGTGCCCTTTGATGCTCACCTGTAACTTTGATCGGTGAGAAGGGAGTGCTTGAGAAAAATGGTTTGAGACCCAGCTCATACACATGGAGATCTTGCTAATCAAACAGCTAGAGACACAAAGAAGAGCTGAGGGGTTGTGCGTGAAGGAATGGACTGACACCCTTGGAACTAACCCTGAACAAAACAGCCAAATGGGGGGAGAGGAGTGTGAGGAGCTATTCCTGGGGAGAGGTCTAGTGAGATGACACGGGTGTCTGGCACTGCACAAGTGGCCACTGCCCTAGCTCTGGGCATTAGCCCCAGTGCACGAATTGCTTGATTGTGCCTCTCGGTGCTCTGGATTAGGTATGTCCTTCTGCCTCCTGATGCTGCAGTGGTAATATCCTGCATGACATTACATTCAGTAACAATCCCCAGTGAAGAGCACTTCTAAGACCTGTGCACTGCTCGTAGACCAGCAGCAGAGCAGATCGGGCTTAGGGAGGGACAGAGTTGAAGCACTGCTTCCACAGGTGATGTTAGAAATCCATAGCTTAGTATCAGACATTGTCCCAGAGAGACAAGAGCTTTCTCTCCTGCCATTGCTCTGCAAGGCAGACTTCCAAAGGCCTCAGCTTTGTTTCACTCTACATGTTCATTACTACTTTTTAATGACTGAATCTCGCTCAACCGTGAAATAATTTAGGGAAAGCCATTAGCAAGCAGACTTGCTAAATTCATAATTAAGGTATTTTCAAATATTATGGATGGAAATTAACTTAGTGTGCTGTCTGTGGAAACAGTGCAGAAGACAGCAGGTTGTTTTGTGGAATATTTATGAGATTCTTGCCGGTATCAGCAACGGACGTAAACAAACGTGTAAGGTCCTGCACATAGGTCAGGGCAATCCCAAGCACAAATGCAGGCTGGGAGATGAGTCGATTGAGAGAAGCCCTGTGGAGACGGACTTGGGGGTGTGACGAATTAGTGACAAATGTGTTACATGATTCCTGGAGAATCTTAGCAAAAATATCAAATGTCCTCCTGTTCCTCTGTGGCCCAAATGTCGGGGGGAAGCTCACCTTTTCTCTCACCTCTGCCAGGGAAACTGGGAGCGGAGCTGGTCAGGACATGGGCAAAGAAAAGGTTTTGGCAAGAAAAGAAGTTGTTTTGGTGAAACCGAATTGTTTCACAGAAATGACAGCTTTTGATGTATTTATGTTGGATAAAGGCATGAAAAACCTAATTTAAAATGTTTTGTTTGGGATATTTTTGTTTCGGAAAAGGAAAAGGAAATTTCACTTCTGCTTGTTTATTTAAAAGTGACTTCTCAATTTAATATAGACAACTGTCATCCTAGGAATGGGAAATAATTTAAACACTCATTTTCAGCTTTTAATTTAGAAGTAATTATGAGCTCAACCTGCTGAAAATAAATGGAGACACTGATCTAGAAAAAACAATTATTTTCAGTAAGTTAGTTCTAAGAGACAGCCATCCTCATTGATTTAAGAAGTGACATAAAAGAACAGGAGAATTTTAGCACTTCCATTACATGGTGATTCCAGTAGATGATCAGTGAACTGAATATCCCACCGCTGACCTGGTAAGATGGAATGTAAAACAATTGAAAAGATAAGACTCAAAATGAAAAATCTGAAATCGCGATTAAAATAATTTTAGTAATTTTTTTTCTAGATTTCCTCAATATTAGGATAAAACTTTTTTTTTTAAATTTAATTGGAACAAACACAAACTTCCACCGGTAAAAATGTCCTGCGATTCTGTATTGCAACAGACTGGCAGTATGACGAGCATTTGACAGCACAGGAGAGAAAAGACAAGACAGAGTAGCAGTCCTGCTTCTGAGGTGGGTGGAAAGATGAAGCTTCTCCTACAGCTGCAGGCTGCTCGGGAGAGCCTGAGCGTTGAGTCCTGGCGTTGACTGCACTCCCATCTACCCTCTTGGAGCTGTGTTGGACCCCTGCCTCCAGCAGGATTTGCAGCTCCTTATAACTAGAAGCCTGTACATCCTCTGTGTGTGGTTCGTGGAGACCCCGGTGGGCAGTCAGAAATCTCACTAGAGATGGTGTGAGATGGTCTCCTATCACATACACCGCTCCGTCAGTCTACAAAAGCAGGGTGGAGAAGGCAAACAGGAGGTGTGTTTTAGGAGGCATATTTTTAAGATGGTGGTGGGGAAAAGTTTAGCATCCTTCCTTCACATAAGGCTGTACTGAACCTAGCAGGGTTAAACGTAATCACAGAGGGCATCCTCACTGGTAGTGAAGATGTTGATGACCTATCACTGCGATGTGGTATGAAAGTTAGGAATGGGGATGATGTGCTGTGTGGCTACAGGCACCAGTCTGGTGCTACACTGCTGCTGCTTTTCCACAGGGAAAGCTGTTGTCAGCCTTGTATCTGGAGGATGTGATGCTAGTTGTGGTCTTGGGAACCTAGATTATCCTACATAGTACTAATGGTTGTGTTTCTAACGGGCCGGCTTCTAGGGAGAGCACGAGTTAATGGCTGAAATTGTTTTATGGCCAGTACATGTGGTAAACAAGATTATCTATAATGAGATTAGCCTTGGACAGGCTGTTTAGCCTGTCCGAGAACACCGATGACTTCATCTTGGTCTGAGGCAATCCTGAAGCAACTGTAGCACCAGTGAGGGTCTGAGGGGGTGCTGAGTGTCCCGGCATGCCAGGGACCTTCTGGGAAGTGCTGACTTCTTCTTGGATTGAGGGATAACTGGAGGTAGCAGGCGGCTGTGAGTAATGCCCCTTGCTGCAGGCATATGATGTAAATGGATATAATTAGCCTTAAAGAATCACCACGGGTGAAAACCAAGTACAGTTACAGCTGAGAATATTTGTGAGGTGCCCTGTGATGTGCCTAACAACGAGGCGGTTTGTCACCAGCCACTCCCACTGCGGGACAGTGTTGCACATGCATGGACAGAGGTGGGAGCTTTGGGGTTTGCCAGTGCTGGCAGCCCATCGTGAGCAGCAGGGGCATGGGTAGGGTGTGTGGAGCTCCTCCTGCGACGTGAAGATGGGTCAGGCACTGACCAGCATGCTTGGACCACAGCTCCTGTCACCTTCATCCCACCTAGCTAGGAGGTAGTGGCTGCAGGTATGTGAAATAGATGTTGGAAGGGGGGGGGGGGG
>NW_010418376.1:423-6978 GCF_000710305.1 Buceros rhinoceros silvestris | reverse complement strand
GGCGGCGAGTGTGTGTGAGGTAAAGAATTGCTGCAGCCTTGAATAAACATAACCGGAACAAGACATCTGAT
This sequence comes from Buceros rhinoceros silvestris, assembly GCF_000710305.1. NCBI lineage: Eukaryota > Metazoa > Chordata > Aves > Bucerotiformes > Bucerotidae > Buceros > Buceros rhinoceros. The sequence goes on along the minus strand of NW_010418376.1, from coordinate 6,907 downwards.
GGCGTGTGCCTGTGCTGTCCTCAGACAAGCACTTTTTATCTGGGATGGGTTACAGTAATGATGAGTGTAAGTAAACACGTATAAGGGGTGAAAAGAAAAAAAAAAAAAGGCGACCTGGTAGCAGAGTGAAGTCCTTGGCTTCAGAGAAAGAGTCCTGTGTTTCCACATTATTTTCTTAGCACCTTGCATACGCTCCTCTAGAAGGGCCTCCCATAGAAAACAGCACTGAAAGGCATAAACCCAGGTAGGCATTTAGAAGAGAGAGGGCCTACACCTCTGCAGGGGAGACCTGGAGCATTCCCACTGGAGGGACCATACTACCGGGGAGAGCTGGACACGCACTACGCAGGTGTGGCCTCAGACGAGCTTGTATTTGCTGAGGCAATTTAAATGACGGATTCTGACCTCTCATATGCTTAAATGGGCCACTAGAGCTCTGTAGTCTTATGTTGATGTAAATGAAATTAAAATTTGTCTGTGTCGTGCTGTTGCAGTGAAGAACTTATCTGCTGGTGGTTTCATGCCAGCTTGATGTTACCCACCCAGTTTGTCCCAGTAGTTCCCCCTGGGAATATGTCTCCCTTCATCTGAAGTCCCTGCTATGGTAATGTCGAACACAAGGTGAATGGAGATTTATCGACACTTGAGAAAATATCATTTGTATTCCTGCCACTGCCACTTGTTGGTTTTGGACCCTTTGTTTCCTTGGCCAAATCTCACTGTCATCCATCAACTTTTTATGTTAAAAATCTAAAGCAATATGGTATTTTTTTAATCAAATATTAAATGGCTATTCTACTTTCAGTAATTAGACTTTTTAACACATTTAAATTCAGTTTTTAACAAAAGAAAATATGACCTAAAAGTCTTTGAAGCCAAGCTACTCCTTTCCTTTTCTGTTGCTTTTCACTAAACACTGTGCCTATAGTTCCAGACTAAAGTTATGCTGCTTAAACTTGATAAAGTACTGCCGCAACAGCAAAAAGGAAAAAAAGGCAGAGAAAACAGAAAGCAGAAGCCTCAGAGTAGTCCAGAAAGGCTTTTCTTTTCCATATTTTATTATGCAGTGTGTAGAAGTGTACAATTTGGAAAACTGACTTAGAGCAAACTGCTAGTGAGAGAGCAGGCATGAAAGCAGATACCAAACTGCTCGCAGGCTCGGGTTAAGTGAGCTTCTTGCCAGCCCTTCCCCACCTCCTCAGCACACTACAGACTGGAGAATGAGGACAGCCAAGTCCCGCAGTGTGTGTGCGTGAGTCACGCGAGGGACACAAATTCATCTCAGAGATTTTCAGGGCAGGTGAGGCATCACCAGGGTCACCCCCGGACTTCCAGTATCGCCTGGGGCCCAGGGCCCATCTCAGCTGTACCCGCACTCTGCCCAGGGACAGGTGGGCATCACTTGCTTGAATGGTGCCAAAAATATAGATGAACTAGGTAGAACAGTTCTGTGAATTAAATTGTCTCAGTGCAAATTGAGAGTGAACATATGAAGAGGAAGATTGGTATTTGCTATATTTCTCTTTCTCAGAAACCCTATTAGTGATCTCCCACTTCAGCACTTCACTTGGTGGTAAGTCCCCGTTCTCCAAATGCCACTATGTCACACAGGGAACATCAGCCCAGAAATAATTAGTGTGGCAATTTGGCGCTCACTCTGCAAATTACATCTAGCAGTTGCATGCAAAATTGTCTGTAGAAATCATCTGGCTCTTACCAAGAGTTAGTTTAATAATGGAGCTTGTTCTGTTACTGCCGCTATTATGCTGAAGTCTGTGGTTAAGATTTGTTTTCCCCGCTTGTTGATCGAAACATCTAGCACAAGCGAGAGAAATGAAGCCTTTTCTGCTGCACTGTGCTGTATTGGAGTGAGGAGTCCTGACTTAATGCCTGTTCAAACTATATATGTTTGCTGATACTGACTCTGGGGAGACCCACCCACATGCTCTATTTCACGGACATAATAAACTACTGGAGCTGCTCTTATCACTAATTTACTATTAATTGCTGCAGAGACAACAGTATGATCTCCCACGACTTAGATGACTTCTGAGCCCAAGCTGAATTATGATTCTTCCTGGTACAGAGGAAGAAAGGCTCCAGGAAAGATTAAAAATAAACAATACTCCCTCCTGAAGAGTAACCAGCTCTTCATTGCAGGGGCATTGCCCTGAACTTGGTCTTGCCTCATCTCCATCCATAAAGGATGCTCTCAGGACACTTATGAGAGACATGCAGACTATATTTTTCTTTCTGTCAACAAATCCCATCTTGGACCCGAGAAAGCTTCTTCAGCATATGCGGGTTTTGCCGCAGCAGGTACAGTCCCCTGAAAACGTCCCCGTTCACCATGTCAGCATTGTCCCAGCAGCAGCAGTCTTTTGCCCAGCTTTTAACCAGCTTCCTGAATGACCTAGCACTCGGCCTTTCCCGCGGCAGCAGGAGATTCTGCAGCAGACCATGTCGGTGGGATTGTAAGAGAGGGAATAACAGATAACCACCAGACTACTGTCAAAGGAAAATACAACATCCTTATGCTATGGACACTACAGGATTTCTGAAGCTGCTTTCAAAATGGGTCTGAAGAATATATCTGACAGTGCGAGGTCTCTGGAAAAAGAAAACAGGCAGGTAGTGTGCTAGCTGGAGAACAGTACAAACAAAGAACGGGTGGTTTGTGTGTGTGCACTCCTGCCTCTTGAGCTTTACACACACACACACACATATAGAGGACAGCAGCTACTGCACATCCTTAGCAAATTCTAGGAATGCAGGTTAGTTTGGGCATCTTTCCTTGACTTTTTTCCTGCAGCTCAGCTGGAAGGAAGTGGGCGCAGTACCTCTCTGTGACTACACCCTCAGTGACAGATGATAGGCTTTTTTGAACACGTGGAGGAATGAAGAGCTTCAAACACACCCTGTGAATATGTCTTCACATGGCAGGTTCTTCATCTGCGTGCTGTTTGGCCGCTGCTTCTGTTTCATGTGCTGCTTTCTTCCCATGGATTGAAAGAAATTAAGCCTGCTGTCATGCCAGCCGTGTGGCCAAGGAGCCGGGTGGGAGGAGACAGAGGAAAGTGTGGTTTTCACTGTCCATTTATTCTTTGGTGCCAGTGCTCACTTGAACTGCAACGCAAATAACCGAACACCTAATGCTTATGCATCAGGGCACCTTATGGTGTTTGTAATGGTACTAAGTTATGAGCACTCATAGTATGGGGGGGTGTTCTAATTGTTGTACTTTTCTTCTGGCAGCCTTTAACTCCCATTAGATTAGTAGCTCCTATAATGATTATGACTGCCAAATTAAGCCATCTGTAAACACTAAAACTTGCAAGCTTACCAAAATCATAGCAGTCATGTTTGGGAAATAAGTTCTGCATCTTTTCAGCTGGCTGCCAGGAGAAATGTTCAAATGGTTGGCGCGTGCCCTCATCCCTCCCTCTGGGAGCGTCCTCTCCCCTTGCTGTTGCAGCCAGCGCCTTCTCCACCCGGCCGCTGCAGTCCTTGGCATTAGCACTCTCAACGGCCTTGGCATGCCACGTTGTACTTGTGCCTGAGCCTTTCTATAAACATGTTTTAGCAAATGCTATAAAGAAGTCGTTTGACAACATAGTCATTTGAACCCAAAAGGCTAAATCAGAAGCGGCAGAGCAGCTTCACCACGCTGTTACTGCCAGCCGGTTCTGTTTACTCTACATACGCCGTTACTGCATCAAAGTGATATTTTTCAATTAACAAGTGAAATGAAGAAGGAAACCTTTGCTGGTTTCTTCTTCTCTTGTCACGTGTGCAGCAAACTGTGGGTTACTGCAGTCCAGTCTAGTAAGCGGTGAGCACAGAAGATGTTGAAGTCCTCAGCCAAGCAGCCGGGGCAGGCAGAGGTGTGCAGAGGCAGCTGGGCCAGGGCAGGCAGCAGATGTGGGGCTCTTGCCCTGCCAGGCGTTCACAGCTGGTGTGGGCTTTGACTGCAGAGCATTAATAACCCACCCTGTGTGTCAGTGCAGTCTTTGTGGCTCTAAAATGAGTCACAAATGACTCAAAGCTCTCCCAGTATTGAGGCAGTCCCCCTTGCAACATGTGTGTTTGACGACTCAAGAGCAAAGGAGGGATTTGGGCCTTAAAAGCAGGCTGTGTTCTGTGACAGCAACCAAAGGCGGGGCTCACTGGGTCCTGTTCATCTTTACTCCTCGCAGCCACCACGGCACACAGGCACAGGCTGCTCAGGGCGGTGTCACCATGCTAGGGAGCTGCCTACAACCTTGGGCCGTGTCCTAGGTCCACTGCAACAGTGATCAAGCTACCTGGCTGATCTCCAGTGCCAGCCAGCCTTGATCTAGACACAGTCCCTGCCACTCAGCTTGGCCTGTGGTAAGCACTACCTGTAACAAAAGTAGGGTGTAATAACTGGCGGGTTGCTCCCATCGTACCAGCAATGTTAAATTCAGAAGGGAGGATGGGCGGGGACAGACCTGCCAAGGAGAGGAGGGGGAAAACCAACCTCACGGATGGGCTGTTGGAGTCATTTCCTCGTTTTCTGCCATTTTTAAAGGATGAGTTGGCTGATGTCACGCGCATCCCTGTGGGAAAGCTGTGTCAGAGAAAGCTGGGATGTAAGTTAAGGACTTTAAGTGGCAGGACTTTTGCTCACTGTCGTTACCATGGAGTGGCTGGGTGAGCAGCTCAGCCTGTGCTGTGAGACAGGCTCTGGGGCTTGGCTCAGAAGAAGCAGAGCTCGGGCCAGTGGTGATGGCTGTCTGCCGAGGGTTAGCAGGACAGAGAGAATCATTGAGATATCCTGCCCTGAGACAGCTGAGGGCTTTGAAAATGCGTGAGGTGACCTTAATTTTGATTTGGGGTGTGCGGTAATGAGCAAGTGGTGTGATGAATGCATAAAGCTGACAGAAGGCACTGGCATCTGTAAAGAAATAGGATGTGCAAGGTCAGGGAAGGTGTGCAGGGTGAAGCGATGTTTCAGAGGTAGCAAGCATGCCAGGCTGACTCATGAGCTGAACTGTGCAATAATCATCACAGGTAATTATTGCACACCAGCCAGGAGGAAGATTTGCATACTCACCATGCTGGACCACAGGCTCGTTTAGGCTCAGAGCAGACAGGCATTTCCGAACAGAGCAAATACTCTGGTGGTTTCCCCATCCAGCTTCCAGATGTGACATTGGGCCATGTCCTGCAAGACTGAGGAGACAAAGAGTTTTCAGAGCAATGAGGAGCAGAGAAGTGCCTGTATTCACCCCCTCAAAATAAGGCTGTGCTACAAAAAATGTGCTTCTGAATCAATAGCGAGGAATTCATTCATATAAGCCAATGTATTTTTCACTGAAACGAAAACAATGGAAAGCCCGAAAAGTAATGGAACCCTGTAGGACCAGAGCTCTCAGGCAATGCAGGCTGTATTTTACTGGCTGAGGGGTGAGATAAAGCACCTGCAATAGAAATCCCAAGGGATTCCTGTTGTCCTGGGGGTGGGAGGTCAGGTTTTCAGACTGTGTCCTTGCAGTGAGAAAATAAATGCAGTACCTTACCTCTGGTGCCCTTGTGTGATTTGGGTTTAATGTCACCCTCCCTTGTGCAGATCTTGTCCTGATACACAGTCAGGTTGGTGCTGATGGCAGTGAAAGTGCGTGTCGGAGTGTAAAGACATGGCACAGATGAATTATACCCCAAAGCAGCTGGCCGAATGCAGACAAGAGCACAGGTTTTCTGTGTGCCTGTGACTAGACCAGGCCTTGAAAGAGGAGCAGATCTACAAGCCTTGTGGTTGAAGGGCAGGTAAATAATCTCATGTATTGGGTAAGGACTCTTAGGAACTCCCACCTGCCACTCCATGTAACCCCATAATGCAGCTACAGAAACCCCAGGAGTACAGATGGCTCTTCCTAGGCATCTTGGAGGTCCATCCAGCACTACCTCTAATGCCATTGCTTGTCCCCAGCTAGGCTTTAAGCCCTGCCTGCCCTAGACAAAAGTGTTGGAAGGTAGTTTTGGAGCCAGACAACCTTTTACCAGTGTCTCACATGACTTGCTTAGAAACAGAAACTCAGCCGTGAGCAATAATTAGCATCTGTCTAGCCTTATATATGAAATGTGCAATACACACGCACCCAACGTATTGCAGATAAGTCCATATAAGGCACTGTTTGTAGGCCGAAGAACTCGTGCAGCAGAATACCATTTCAGCCTGAGTAATATGAAGTCATACTCTTTTGGCTATAATATAGACATTTCTAATCTATTTTTAGCTCCGTCTGGCTAATTCAGCAGCGTTCGGGTAACACTAATACTTTCTTCTTCTTACACCTTCTCTTCTTATAAAGCTGATTTTATTCTGGTATCCACAGTCTCTCTGGCAATAGTCGCACCTCCTCTTTCATCTGTGCTGATGGAAAGTTGAACTACACTGTGACTAATATCACAGCACCTGAAAGCGTGTGCTGCTGGTTCAGTCGGGGAACAGGAAATGCTA
>NW_010418376.1:0-302 GCF_000710305.1 Buceros rhinoceros silvestris | reverse complement strand
CTCCCGAGCCACAGGTACTGCGGGGAGATGATGATAGCCGGGGCTAAATGATTTACTCTAAGACCTCAAATCCCTATTACAGATAACTGGGCTGCAGCCAGGCATCCAAGGAAGATGCCCCTCTCCCTCAGAACGCAGTGGCTCGGCGGCAGGTGTGCTGCCATGACCAGAGGTTCCACCTTCCATTCGTTACCGAAGGGCAGCCGCCGACTGCGCTGCAACACGGCGTTCAGACATGTACGAAACAAGAGGGATACGCCGCCAGCAGCCAGGCGGACCCACGTTGGGGCTGCGGCGCGCCG
>NW_010418375.1:0-268 GCF_000710305.1 Buceros rhinoceros silvestris | reverse complement strand
TCAGCCTGCTGGTCCTCATCTACCTGGTGTTCACCAGCCTCTGGCCCATCTCCGCACTCTACGTGGCCTGGATCATCTTTGACTGGGACACTCCAGAGAAAGGTGAGAGCGCCACGTCCCACCTGCTCCTTCTCTCCTCTCCCCCATTGTCATCGCGGTGGGAAGAGGGATGTCCACGGGTTCTGCTGCCTGCCAGGGTGGCTGCCATCTCCTGCTGTCCCTCCCTGGTTTTTAGGTGGCCGGAGGCTGCCCTGCCTGCAGCGATGGG
>NW_010418374.1:10703-10904 GCF_000710305.1 Buceros rhinoceros silvestris | reverse complement strand
CAGCTGCAGAAGAGCTCGGCGACCTCCCCTGCGAAACGCTGCAAGAAACGTGTCTTTACACCATCCTGGCCCTGGTGGCTTGGGTGCAAGCTGGGAGACCTCGGCAGCTTGCAAGGGACAACCCACGCACGAGTGTCCGAGAACGTGCCCTCACAGCGTCTTCACAACGGCCACAGCACATCACAGCCTTCAAAGGGCGGG
>NW_010418374.1:9804-10362 GCF_000710305.1 Buceros rhinoceros silvestris | reverse complement strand
AATTCCAGGGATTTTTTTTAGCAAAATAAACAGAACTCTTGACCTCTTCCATCAAAAAAAAAAAAAAAAAAAAAGAGCAGGCGCTGTTCCTGGTGGGGACTGGGCTGGAGCCTGGGGAAGAGGGTGCTGCTGCCGAGGGGGAAGGGAGACCAGAAGCAACCTTCCTTCCTCACCGAGGAGTTTCCTCCACCGAGGAGCAGTGAAGGTCACCAGAGGAACCAAGTGACACTTGGTGGCTTTCCCAGGGAGAGCCAGGAGGGCCCAGCAGTGACCCTGCCTGCTCCCGGAGGGGACCCAGCTCTCTCTGCCCTTTGCAGGGGGAGCAGAAGACGCCCCAGGACCAGCCGGCCCCGCTGGCGGGGAGGGAAGGGCTGAGAAGACACTTACGGCTGGACGGCGGGTTCATTTCTGCCTCCCTGAGCCGTGCTCCATGGCAGGGACGCGCTCACCCTCCTTGCCTCTCGCTCGCCCGAGGCGGAGGGCAGGACGAGGAGGCTCCAGAACTCCACATACCACCCGAGCTGGGGGTCCAGCCACGGCGCCGCCGTCTCCCTGTGT
>NW_010418374.1:4493-9679 GCF_000710305.1 Buceros rhinoceros silvestris | reverse complement strand
CTGGCCGCCTCTCCCACTCCCTCCCGTGCTCGCTCTCCCCCTCGTTGCCGAGCCGAGCAGCGGAACAATAGGCGAAAGCCGAGGGATATTTACTGACTGATAATCTCCCCACGTACCGCAGCCGCCTGTTTTCTCCCGTCCGATAAAGATTTCAGAGCCAACCACTTTGACGGAACAAAGGGGGGGAAGGATGTTGGGTTTAGGGTTTGAGTTATTATTATTATTATTTTTTCCCCCCACCCCTCTCTCTCTCTCTTTTCCAAGCACTTACCGTTCACCTGCTGAGGGGAGTAGGCTTCCGATCCGGAGTCCGGGGGAGAGTCAGGTAAAGTGCTGTGGACCAACGGGGAAAGAGAAGGGAAGGTCATGGCACACCAGCTTCCACAAACCGAGAGGTCCAGCTTGCTCCAAGCACCCTCCGAGCTCTGGCTGAAGATCCCAGCTGTGCCCACAGCAGAGCACCGTCACCCCCGGGACTGCCAGAGCTGTCCCTGCTCCACTCCCTGCACCTCAGGAGCGGGGACAAGTGTTTGGAGAACCTGCTGGTGAGTCCTCCAATTAAGAGGAGTCAAGCAGAAACGTATCCGTTCCCCAGCAAGACCTTGTGCTTCACCACCGGTAAACGGGAGGCTCTGGGGGAGCTGGGCTGGGCCCCGGGAGCTGACGGACAACAGCGAAGGCTCACGGGATGGACTCCGCCTTGTCACCTGTACGGACCTGAGCACCACCATGGCTGCTGGCTGCGTCACTCTGGCTCTGCTCCAGTGGCCCCAGGAGAAGGATTCGAGCCCAACTGCCCCCAAATCAAAGGGGGAGCTCTCAGCTGCCTACCCCAGCACACCCGCAGCTCGGGGACCAGCCCTGTCGCAGAGGTGCTGCAGGGCGCCGGTCAGCTCCTACGTCCTTCCGTGTTGACCTTAAGCCAACAGGCTGCAGGAGGCTGGGTTCTTCAGCCACTTCCGAAGCTCCTCCTTGGAAATCCATTGGAATTCTCCTTTTTGTTTTCTTGCAGCCCCTCCTCAACATTCACCCCACTGCAGCACGGGCTTGGGCTTTACACCTCTTCAGGGCAGGGTAAAGCTTCCACCACCCTGGTGCACAAGGAAGGGACTTGCCTGGCTCAGACGCTGGTTCTTCTCCAGCAGCACTTTGGAGATCAAGTGCACGGAAAAACCTGAGGCCCAGCTCCCAGCTAGACTGAGCCATGGTCACTGGAAGCCAAAGCTGCAGCAGAGCTGGGCAGGGAGGTGGTGGCTCCAGTGGCTGGAGAAGTTGTCACCTCACTTCAAAGTGTTTCCTCTGTCCTGTGGAGGTCTTCGGCAGGGAGGTGCCTTGTCTGCCGACTCCCACCTGCTCCATCGCCGGTGACACACAGCCCCAGCAAGCTCCAGTACTTCGGCCAAGTCTGCTCCACCTCAGACAAACACGGCTGTGTTCCTCCCCACCTCCTGACACCTCATTCCTCGCTCCAAGTGGAGTTTCAACAGGGATCCTTTTCCATCCCCTGCTCTTACACCATCACCTCTGTGGCTGCACAGTAATCCCAGACAAACCAGTGCTGCGTATGGTGGACTAGATGATCTTAAAGGTCTTTTCCGACTTTAAACAATTCTGTGATCCTGTGATTCTTGGATGAAAGGTGGCCAGCAAAAAGCAAACAAGGCCCTTAGGGTCCCACCAGGACCTTCCTGCACCAGAGGAGCCCAAGACCCAGCCAGTGGGTTCTCCATAGTAAGTGGTAAGAGGGAGGAGGTAGCGTAACACCAACAAAGAGCCCTCACCAGACTTCCCTCATCCTCCACCTTCACTTGTAGGACCTTCCCTCCAAGCTTGGGCTGGAGCATCCATCACCAACTTTATTTCCAGGCTCCTGGCCATGCTGGCCATGACTTCTTACTGTACTTCCGTGAATTTATCGGGATTTGTGCCTCAGCGAGCCAAGCTTCAGCCAATAACAAAAGGGCTGGGGACAATTCAGGGAATCCCAGAGGCTAGAAATACCTTGCAGCAGAAAGGTGGACACGGCAGAGTTCACACCAGGAGGCAGCGAGGATGCACCCAGGCCAAGGGAAGGGTTTGTTGATGTCCCACACGTGAGACGCTGCTCCTCCAAGAAAAGCCTAAGTATGACGGGGAAGAGTCATCCTGGGATGCTGAAGAAACGTTGCCATCAAAGCTGACCCAGCTCATCTACATCCAAACCAAGGTCTCCGCCTCTAGTAGCACACTATGATCCTTACTCACGACCTCTCACAGCCTGGAGAATGCCAGATGCGGGTAGAAAGGGATGTGACAAGGCTTGCTTTAGGGCATGGCTCTCTCCAAGCTGCGTGTCACCTTCTGGGTCTGGGAATAACGTAAGGGCAGATTTTGTTTAGCTTGTCCCTTTCTGGAAGATCTTTCCAAGTTCATCCAAAGGCCAAAGTGATCCCAGTGGAGCTGCAATATGGCTGAACTGTTGGTTCCCAGTGCTGGAGGTGTGCACATCTGGGAGTCACCACGTTGTACTCGCTGGTGACACTAGAGGGCACAAGGCAAAGGGAGAAAAGCCAGACAGGGGCTTGCAGAGATGAGCAGTCCTGGGGGCATCCTTCTGTCCACCATCTCCACTGGAGGAGACACAGAGATCGGCTGTGTGGAGAGCGCATCAGGGCCACCCATCACCTCGGACCATGGCACATCTCCTCGGGCTATGACTATTGCCAAGGCCTCCTGCTGATGAACATGCTGCTGCACGCTTTGATTTCCACCTCTCCAGCTTCAGGTCATCTTCTCATTTCATTCCCCTGAGACTCGGGAGAGCAAGCGTGGACCAGAGAGCAGGAACCTCATCTTTTCTCCTCCCAGGACTAACTGTCCAGCAGAGTCCGTCAGCAACACTAAAACCCAACGTCCTCACCCCCTTTGTCACCAGGTCTGCATCCAGAACTCGTGGCAAAGGACAAATCCAGAGATCACCTTTTTCTCCTCTGGAGTATCTACAACATCAGGCCAAGAGAGGTGCATCTCTCTGCCCAGTTTAGTTAACACCTTCCCCTGAGAATGAAGACTTCTTCCTGGAGACTGAATTTTGACTCATTCTTCTTAAAATGCTACAACATTCTCCCATCACACTCTTGCGGATGTGCAGCAGTACACCCAGAACCAACATCTCTACTAACACCTGCAGACACGGGGGCTCTTACTGATCCTCTCTACCTCAACACACACAGACAAGATCTACCAAACAACCTTCCAGGACCTACACTGGATCTCTGGAGCAAGGGCTTACCACAGGCTGATGCTGGCAGCAGTTAAGGCACCGTGGGACAATCTACACCAGCCTCACCAGGCCCCACCAGCCTGGAGGAACACTCGTCCCACCATCTGCCCTTGTTCTACCACCCCAACCCCACTTACCCAGGTGCATAGGAGGCCTTGGGCTCTGATTTGATTGGAGGGACCACGTTGTTTAGGCAGTGGCCCCCAAGGTAGCCCTTGGGCACCACCATGCCATTGTTGTTATTGCAGTTGAGGTGAGCACCGTAGCCGGGTCCACAAGGGTTGGCCAGCAGAGGACCATGCCGGATCGGAATCTGGCTGCCCGGGGGAGGAAGGTGGAGGGCACCGCTGGAAGCGGCGTTGGTCACATTGGCGATGGAGCTGGCAAGAGGCGCGCTGACGGTGGTGGAGCTGGAGGGCTGGGGGTGTGCATAGCTGGCTGAAGCAGGGATGTCAGGGAAGCAGCTGAGAGAGAGAAGGGGACAACCTCAGCAGAGGGACAGGTAGACGGTACCTTCTGCCCACCCCTTCCCTCCCCAGCCGATGGGGACGGAGCCACTCAGATGCTCTGATGCCCAGAAGACAGCAAAGCAAGCAGCACTGTGGTGGTGGCAGCAGGAGCATACAGGGAGGCAGCCCAGCCACCGGGGCGGGTGGGACTGACGTGACCCCAAGGGTGTAAAATCCGCCTGCGGAGCCGAAAAGGCCAGAAGCGCCCAGGACACCAACCTCAAAGCTTGCGAAGCCAACAGGATCTACTCGCTCAGCTTACAGCCAGCCCCAAGGATTCTGCTCCCACCCCGTGGCCCAGACCCCCGCGGCTGCTCCCCGGGTCCACTCCCCACCCTTTGCCAGGGCTGGTCCCTTCTCCACGATCGAGTTGCGCTGGGGGTTTAATCTCTCCCGGTGCTCAAATTAAAGAAAATCTTTCGTGGTGCCCTTGGGAGGAGGAGGAGAGGAGACCGGGGGAAGTCAAAGGGAAGAAGGCAGGAGGAGACAGGAGGGAGAACTGGAGACGAGTAAGGGAGCAAAGAGCAACAAAGGAGGATTCTCGGAGGGTGCACGGAGGTTTCTGAATGACTCCTCGAATCACAGGGCTGGGGATTGCTCAATGTCTCTCCACAGAAAACATCAGTGGGCAGTGTTCCTGCTGCGGAGCAAGGGGGAGCACTTACATATCCGGCGAGTCCTCCTTGCTGATGTACTCTTCCAGGATGCTGGTGTCGATGTTAGATGGTTCCAGAGCTCCATTAATGTCGTGGCCTGCGAGGGGAGAGGAGGTGGAAGCATGAGCCATGAGAAGGACATGAAAGGCATTTGATTGGCAGGTCAGAAACATCACCAGACATTTGTGGAGTCAAGAAACCATCATGAGAAGATCAGCAGATCCTGCAGCTCGAGGGCCACCACCTGCCCACACCCACCCACACCCCAGCGTAACACCGGAGAGACGGGGCGCGCGGGACAAGCCGGGGGAGGATGCCACCTGGGAAGCTGGATGCCCAAGGGTGGCGGTTGTCTCCGGTGGTTTCCAAGCCACGCTCTGGCTGTGGGCCACATGGGCTCCCCAGGGCCAGGCTCAGGGCACGGGGGATCGGGGGATCGGGGGCTCACGCGAGACACACGGCTCCTCGGAGCGCCAGAGCCAGGTCTTGTCCAACCACCAACAACAACCCGGTGCTGATGTGGCCGCCAACAGCTTCGTCAGCGAAGCTGCGAGAGCCGCTGGCCTTGCTGGGGCTGATGGAAGGAACCCCCTTCGCCGGCCACGGGAGAGGGCGATCCCCGCAGAGGCCAGGCTGTGAGCGGGTTTCCTTCCCTCCAGACCCTTCGCAGAACCCGCTGGAACTTCTCCGCTGCTGCCATGGCAGCTCTGGATCAGCTCCCAACCCCGCAGCAGCCCTCCGCCCTCTCCTCTCCTCCAT
>NW_010418374.1:4060-4327 GCF_000710305.1 Buceros rhinoceros silvestris | reverse complement strand
TCCCTCTCCTTCCTCCCACCGAGCTCCTCCTCCTCCTCTCTCCTGTGCCGGGGAAGCTGGGCTGGGTTTTGTTGACAGAAAGTGCTTTCTTTATCTGTCTCTCTCAAGTGGGAGTCTGCAGCCCTCTGGGGTCGCTGCCAGCTCTCAGTGCCAAAGACGCTGCCAAGAAAGTGGAAGAGAAGATCCAGCTCCCCCCACCCTCCCCGAGCTCCGATGATAAGGACGCCGGCCCTCCCTGAAAGACCCCACGGCTCCGCGTTAAACCAC
>NW_010418374.1:1256-3774 GCF_000710305.1 Buceros rhinoceros silvestris | reverse complement strand
CCCCTCTGCAAATCCCCTTCATACCAAGCACAGCAGATCGGCAGGAATAAATCCAGCCAGGAATTCTGCGTGTGTGCGGGCCGGGGGACCTCTCCCTCAGTAGCCCGGGCTAGAGGGACGAAACCCCGGGTAGCCATTGGCTAGTGAGACACCCAGCCCTTGGTGCAGCGCGCGCCCCCGCGGGGAGCCCGGGGGCTCGGGGGAGAAGGGAGCGATACTCTGCCACGCCAAGTCCCGCCGTGAAAGGATGCGTCTGGAGCAGGGAGAGGTGATGGTGCTGCCGGCTGGTATCATGGGGAGAAGAGGACAGGGCAGGAGCTGAGGAGGTCCTGAGCGGTGCCAGCACCTTGCCTGTACAGTTGCAGAGCACCGGTCAGCACAAGGGTGCTGCGACAGCTCGTCCTCTCCTGACGGTACAGCAATGAGGTAGCAACCACGTCATTGTCCTGCTTTGCCAGGGACAGAGCTGCCCGGGGAAAAGGAGCTGGGGGGGTTGGTGACAGCAGCTGGAGAGGAGCTCCGGCTGCCCAGGGTAGTGTGGAGTCCCCGTCCCTGGAGGGGTTTCCCAGCCGTGTGGAGGTGCTGCTGGGGGACAGGGGCCAGCGGGGACCTGGCGGTGCTGGGGAAGCTCAAAGGGCTTTTCCAACCCCAATGGTTCTTGACCCTGTGACCGGCAGAGCTCACTGCCAGCACCGAGGGTGCCGTGTCCCTCGCTCATCCCCGAGGACCTCTGCTAGAGCCTCCTCTACCGAGGCACCTCTTCTCCAAGCAGCTGCTCCTCGGCCACTGCAACCCCGTCACGTCGGCTGAAATCCTTCTGCCAGGGCTCGAGCACTCCCCGCTCTCCACTGCCTCCCTCTCGGCCAAAGAGACCACGTATAAATCACACGATGTGTTTGGCAAACGTCCACCACAACAGCTATCGGAAAACTTGTCTCCATCCCAAGTTCCAGGGTTGGGACCCAGGTTCAAAGAAGCCAAAAAGGCACCTCATTGGTCTTGCTGCCTTTCCACAAACCACTGAGCCTGTCCAAGAAAAGTTCTCGAGATGTGTGACCCCAAGGGGTTTCCCTCACACCTCCCAACTCCAGGAGCTTCTCCATGGTAGAAGAGGAGCCCAGGACCTTTCCAGAAGGACAAGAGGCCCTCAGCAGACAGCAGCGTGCTGGGCTTTCCTAGTTCTTTGCTACCTTGTCTTAAAAGTCACCTTCAGGAGCCCTCAGCTGAGACCCAGACGAAGGGTGAGATAAGCCCTGTGACGCGAGAGGTCACGCGAGAGGAGCTGTGGCATGATAACAGGGGTCCGGCTGCACGTGTGGGATGGGAAGGGGCCAAAAAATAAAGAATAATCAAGATCTTTCCTCTGCTTGGGGACAGAGGGCTCGTGCCAGCTAGGGGGAATGGGGATGTCAGGGCAAACCTGCCCAAGGAATGTCCCGCCGCCCATGGCGTCCACACAGGCTGGGCTCTTACTGAAAGCCAGCTTAGGTGATTAATTAAAAGCTAATACTTCCCCATAGAGTCACGAGCTCCTAACGACCCTCCCAGCACTCCCTCCCCCTCCAAAGCGGGGATTAGGAGGAAGCAGGGAGCCACCGAGGAGGGACCCTGGGAAGCTCAGGACCCACATGGCTCTGCTCAAGGCATCTCCACATCCCTACCGAAGAGGGATGGAGGAGCCCGGGGAAGCCCTGAGCTGCCCCGTGCTGCTGGCGTTCGCCCTCTCGCTGCAGGAAGAGCAGCATCGCCTGCCCTACGGCCCCGCCTCTGCACCAAGACCCGCTCCAAAGCCTGTGTGAGAATTCTTGTCACCTGTCACCCCTCTGATGTCCCCAAAGCTCAGCAGGATGAATTCTGCCTTCTGACCCCGAGCACCGCACTGCAAACCAGCTCCTCAGTGCTCCCTGCACTCAACAAACACCCCAGGAGCAAGGAATTCATCCCAGCACCCAGAAATTCAGCCACCTCCAACACACGGACCTCGCTCTCCAGACACGGAGACTCCTCAGGTCAACCTGCTATTTCACAACTCCTCCAGCCTGCAGAGTAACTGCGGAACCCACCAGGTCCCCGGGTCCTGTCCTCCTCTTGGCCCCCCAGGTGCCACCCTGCTCCGCTTTCCAACCCCTCCCTTGCAAAAGGGTTGAGGAGGTCCCCAAAAAGTAAACTTTGCTCAAAGAGCGAGATGTGAAACCCGCGGCACCCTCCTCGTGAGCGGCGCTGGGCGAGCGGAGGCCCCCCGTACGTGTGAGAATGTCAGGAATCCCAATGTTTGGACTGGTTTTCTCTGCCTTCCCCAAACCTCCAAACACCATCACAGAGGTGCTTCCCGAGCCGCCGTCTCCCCCCTGCCCCTGCTCTGGCAGCGTGGGGCTGCCAGCTCGTCCCTCTGGGTGACATCCTCTTGGCTCCAGAACGTGCTCCCCGTCCCATTTGCCACATCTCGCGACCCACCTGAGTCGGGGACGCGGCAACGGGGCTCGGAAAGAGTTAACGGCGTCTGGCCCCCGCGAGTCGT
>NW_010418374.1:0-1169 GCF_000710305.1 Buceros rhinoceros silvestris | reverse complement strand
GAGTCGTCATATTTACAGGTCTGCGAGATTAAATCCAGAACTTACCTCGAGCGATGGGCTGATAAATGCGTGGTATTTCTATTTATAACGGTGCCTCCCCCACCCGCTCTTGCTCCGTTGCCTCTTTTCTAATCGCCCATAATCCTGCCTGGGTCACCCGGGGGTGGGAGGAAGGGAGGGAGCTCCAGAACTTCGTCCTGGGATCTGCTAACAAGAACCAGATGGAGGAACCTGGAGATGACAACGAGGGCAACTCGTTGGCAGGGGCTGGGGAACATCAGCGGAGGGGGGGGAGGCACCAGCCACGAGGAGGAAGAAGAGAGGCTGCGCCAAGGCCAGCGTGTCCCTGCCGTGGCCCTGGAGCCATGTACCCGATGGGTATTTTTGTTCTGGTTTCAGGAACCCGCTGGGGGTTCGAAGGCGAGAAGAGGACGGCAGTTAAGTCACACACCCTGCTAAGCCTCCCCACCATGCGTTTCCGTCCTCTGCCCTCTCAGCCCTGCCTGGCTCCCAAAACAGGCGGGTCCAAGCGGTGGCCACCACCGCGGGCTGCTCTCAGAGTCCGGCTGCTGCTCCCAAACTTTCGCCTGAAGCGCGGTGGACGTCACCGCCTGTAGAGCTGCCGCGTTCACTTCAGATGGGACAAGGAGTGCTCCAGTGCCCTGTTGGAGCACAGGATGGGGCAAGCATCCGTGGTCCCAGGGTTCTGAAGGAACGTTGTTGTGTCTCCTTCAGCACAGCTCTGGGCAGTGCCTGGCGAGCCGCGCAGCCCGGAGAGGGAGCAGCCCACGGGAGATGGTGGCACCAGCCCTTTG
Source organism: Buceros rhinoceros silvestris (assembly GCF_000710305.1). Lineage (NCBI taxonomy): Eukaryota > Metazoa > Chordata > Aves > Bucerotiformes > Bucerotidae > Buceros > Buceros rhinoceros. The sequence goes on along the minus strand of NW_010418374.1, from coordinate 354 downwards.
CTTTGAAGTCCTTGACCTACAGACAGGTCCTATATGTGTAAGCTGTCACCTGAAGGCCGGGGCAAAGGGCACGTGTGTGACAGCAGGTCGGGGAGCTGTCAGATGCGGCATGGTGGAGCGAGGAGGCTCACGGACACGGTGCTGGAGCACACTGGAGAGCTCGCAGCTTTTGGGATGGTCCTTCAGCTGGTCTCTGCGACCTGCAAAGCCCATCCAGCTGCCCAAGGACCTCAGCTTGGCACCCTCTGTACTCATAGCACAGCAGGGGAAACTGAGGCACCCTGGTGACAATCCCAGTGCTGAACGGGGAGGCAGTGGGTCCATGGTGGAACAGGACCAGGAGACCCCAGGAGC
>NW_010418373.1:982-1227 GCF_000710305.1 Buceros rhinoceros silvestris | reverse complement strand
AGGGGGGACGCAGGTGACGCTGGGTGACGCCTCTTTGCTGATGTGCGCCCGTCGGTGGTGTCCCAGGTGGAGCAGATCCGCAGGGACATCCGGGACTTCAGGGAGAGCAGCGAGGTGGACAAAGTCATTGTCCTCTGGACGGCCAACACAGAGCGCTTCTGCGACGTGGTGCCGGGGCTCAATGACACCGCCGACAACCTGCTGCGGGCCATCGAGGTCAGGGCAGACAGGGGAGGGGACCGGGG
>NW_010418373.1:554-794 GCF_000710305.1 Buceros rhinoceros silvestris | reverse complement strand
GTCCTCTGCAGGTGTGCGGAGCCACCCCGTGTCCCCGCAGCGAGGCCTGGAGGTGTCCCCGTCCACGCTCTTCGCCGTGGCCAGCATCCTGGAGGGCTGCGCCTACGTCAACGGCTCTCACCAGAACACCTTCGTGCCGGGGGCGGTGGAGCTGGCCGCCCGGCACCACGTCTTCGTCTGCGGCGACGACTTCAAGTCGGGTCAGACCAAGCTGAAGTCGGTGCTGGTGGACTTCTTGGT
>NW_010418373.1:0-260 GCF_000710305.1 Buceros rhinoceros silvestris | reverse complement strand
AACCTCTCGGCTCCGCTGCAGTTCCGCTCCAAGGAGATCTCCAAGAGCAACGTGGTGGATGATATGGTCCAGGCCAACCCCATCCTCTACGGCCCCCAGGACTAGGACAAGCCCGACCACGGCGTGAGTGGGGGGCCGGGGTGGGAAGGACATGGGGACGACGGGGCGGTGACGGGGACGTGGCTCTGCAGGTGGTGATCAAGTACGTGCCCTACGTGGGGGACAGCAAGCGCGCGCTGGACGAGTACACGTCGGAGATC
>NW_010418372.1:12148-15140 GCF_000710305.1 Buceros rhinoceros silvestris | reverse complement strand
CACTCCCTGCTGAAAAGCCCCTCCCCAGCTTTCCTGGAGCCCCTTTCAGCACTGACAGGCCGCACTAAGGTCTCCCCGCAGCCTTCTCTGCTCCAGGGTGGGAGAACGGACCCTGGGAGAACGCCTGTGCGAGCTGGCGTGGGAGAACGTGGGCCCGCAGTGCTTCAGACCATGAAGGGTGGGCTCCTGGGACCACCTGTGCCCAGAGAAACAGCAAACATGAACGACGACCAGCAACACTGGAAATATTAGCGGTGGAACCAGTACAAAGGGCTCTCTCTGGCTGCTCATTCTGCCCAGCGCATCCAAGGAGACATTTCTGCAGTGGAGAAATGTGACCAGTGCTCCCGGTGTCACACGCTCACCTCAGTCCCGAGAGGATCATAAAGCAAAGGCAGCAGCACCTGAAAATCCTCCGCTCCATGAGGCCCTCGGGGACGGGACACGCACTGCCCTTCCTCACATTGCAGTCCTCCTCGCTGTCCTTCCTCCCCATCGCTGTCCTCCTCACCGCCTGGTGCAGCTGGAGCTTTTGGGACCTGCCGAGATTTCCTGGCGGCTGCTGGAGGGTGCCGCGGTCTGCCATAACTCTCCACAGAAGGGGGCGATTCCAGCGGTGGGGCTGAACCAGACCCTCTGCCCGACGGGCTCTCAGTGGAAACGGCAACAGGGGGAGAGGATCGGAAAGTGCAATTTTGCACTGAAAATTCATTTTGTTGCTCAAAATAGAACCCATTAGCTGAGCCGCTTCCCTCCCCCAGCGGCACTTATGGACAAATTCTGATTTTTATTTAATGGCTTCCCTGAAAAGGTTGTAATTTTCTTCACATTCCCACCCAGCGCTGCTCCAGTGCTGCTGTGGTGAGCTCGCACGCCCGAGAATGCCTCGCGTTAATTGATATTCCTCACTCTAGCACTGCACCGAAATAGCAGATGGTTTATTTTACCTTATTAAAACTCACCTGGTTGGAAAAAAAAAAACCCAAACAAAACTATGAGGGGTGAAAGGAAACGTTCTGGTTCTTGTTGATTTAAAATCTGCTTAAATTGGTATTTGTGAGTCCCAATTATCAATCGTGATCTTTTCCCATGTTATTTTTCTTTTTCTGAGGTTTTTTGGTTTGTTTTTTTTTTTTATCTTAATGATCTTAGACAAAGCCTTGGTGGCATAAGCCACCGCATCCTCTCCCAGCCAGCCCCAGCTGCCTGGAAACGCCTTTGTCACCACAGACTGAGGACATCACATCCCTCCTCCATGGGCAATGCGGGGCTGGAGGGGAGCAACCAGCTTCCCCGAGCCAACACTGCCAGGTGAGGATGAGGATGAGGGCTCTGCAAAGGGCAGCTCCCCACGTGGGGCACCCCGGCATGGAGGGTGGTGGGGTCCTTTGGGGCAATGCGGTGGTCTCTCCCTTCAGAAGTCGCTGGCCCCAGGAGGGGTGCCTGGGCGTGCTGTGAGCTGGCGGCCCCAGCAGCCTGTGAGGTCGCACAGCCAGGAGGAGGAAGCAGGAGATGTCCTCATCCGCCCTGTCTGGGGAGAAACTTTGGGCTTGGCTTCTGGGCACGGGCTGTTGTGACACCATCACATCCCCGCCACGATGCTTCCCTTTGGGGAAACTATCTGAGCTACCCTTCCCCTTCCCAAACGGCCTCTGCGGGGGAAGAGCCTCTGTGTCCCGTCCTTCTGTGGCCACCAGTCCCATGCTGGCCATCCTGGCTGGCCCCAGTGGCACCAGCAGTCCCAGCTCCTGGTCCCTGGCCCCTCCGCAGCTCTGTTCCCCCATGCTGGGGGCCATGGGATGGCTGTAAGAAATAGGGGAGAAAGACATGCATGGGATAAGGTTTGTGACAGCTGAGTGGGTCCAAACTTCTGCACAGCCATTGCCACCCCACAAGCACAGTCACCGCCAACCCCAGCTCCCTGCAGTGAAGTGGGTCCAAACTGCTGCTGACTGGAAATGCAGTTTTTCCCCCCAATTCTTTTGTCTCTCTGAACTCCCCGTGAATCCTGGATGAGGCCGGCAATGGCTTTATAGTGTCATCAGACCACGTTGGTTTGCTGTTGGGGTGGCAGACACCCACCTGCCCACTCGCCGATGCACACGCACACGTGTGCGCACACACGCGGACCCGCCAGGCACCAGGTCACCTCCGTTCCCACCTCCCTGACCAGCGGAACTCGCCCGAACGCCAGCAGAGCTCCCGGAGCGCGGCTGCGTCACCACAGCCTCCCCGAGAGGTGGCTTTATCGTTGACAAGCCGGTCCCGGCCCCAGTCAATAGCGTGTGTTTACATTTCGGTGGACACTATCTGCCCTCCGCGCAGGGCAGGACCCTGCCTGCCAAATTTCCTTTAGCTTTCAAGTTTATCTAAACAAGGATTTCAGAGCTGGGAAGGCAGCGAAACGCATACTAATGACCGGCCAGGGAGAGCCAGGAGAGCTGTCAGCAAGTTTATTTTGCTTTGTGGGGAAGCTCAGCCTTATCTGCTCTTGGCAGTAATGTTTTACAGCCCCCCTGGCAAGGGAGGGGTCGATCCTGCCATGTCCCCCGCCCCTGACAAGGGGGGTGCCGACCCTGCCACTGCTGCTCCCACCAGCATCCCCTGCGGGGCAGGGGACACCGAAAGCCTCTTGTAGTTCTGGGTGCTCTTGTTGGGGATGCTCTGGGCACGCAAAGCCAGCCCGAGCGAACGGCTGCACTGTGGACTGTGCGCTGGCTTCGAGCTGCTCCAGTTTCTCCTTTTTTATCTCTTCAGATCCCGCATGAACCTGAAAACCGGCAGAGGACAGTGAGTCCCTCCTGCAGGAATGGGCTTGAATTCCAGGTACGGGTCAGACCTCGACCCACGGCTGCGAACGCAGCGCTGCTCCTCAAATGCCCTGGCAGAACGTTCGAGCTTTGACTTTCCTCATTCAAGAAAAACAAAAGCACTGTGTCGGGGTCTCTCGGCCAGCGGCAGGGGCAGGGCCGGGGGAAACAGCGCGCGCCCA
>NW_010418372.1:11097-11525 GCF_000710305.1 Buceros rhinoceros silvestris | reverse complement strand
AGGCAGCGAGCCTGCTCCAGGCCTGCCACAAACTCCTCTGAAAAGGGTTCTCAGCCCCAAAAGCAAAATCTTTGTCCCCCGTCCCCCTGTGGCTGGGGTGGGAGATGGGTGAGGTGTATGGATGGGTGCAAATGGTGCCTGAGGGAGGGAGAGCCCCAGGACTCCCCTGGAGAGCCAGTCCCAGGCATCCCACCTGCCAGGAAACCCTTGCCCATCCGCTTGTTTGCAAAGTTTTGGCCAAGAAGCTGGGACCCGCAGGAGGAGCTGCTTCCGGGGACGCACTGAGAGGACCAGGCGGCAGCTCAGTCCAGACACCCAGCAGCTCCGGCACTGCCGGCTCCATCAACCAGCTGGGGAGAATGTCAGAGTCCTTTCTGTGGTCGGGGAAGCGGAGTTCCTGCCCCCGCCTCCCTGACCCCAGCCCCATC
>NW_010418372.1:9457-10992 GCF_000710305.1 Buceros rhinoceros silvestris | reverse complement strand
TGGTGTGCGGGGAAGGGGAGTTCCTGCCCCCCCCTCCCTGACCCCAGCCCCATCTGTCCCCAGCACCACCCCGGTTCCCCAGCACGGGGGGTGAGCACAGCCAGGAGGAGGCTGGGTGCCGAGCCTCCGCACCCGGCGCAGCGCTGGCCTCACGCTCCACCAGCGCTGGTTGCACTGGTGCTCCCACACCGCATCGGCTCCCGGGGTAGCGACACCGTGTACTTATTTCTACTTCGCACCCAGCTGCACCCCGCGTGGAGGGAGGACAGAGAGCAGGGCAGGTCTGGCTCTGCCCCCAGAGCCTCCCCAGGCACCAGAGCTGGGGCCAGGGTGCTCGTGGGTGCTCACGGGTGCTCGTGGGTGCTCACGGGTGCTCGCAGGTGCTCGTGGGTGCTCGCTGGTGCTCGCTGCCTCCGGAGCCTGAGCCTTGGGCACTCTGCTCACCTGCCCTCCCTTCCCAGGGTGAGCAGCTCAGCCCAGGCTTTTGCTGTCTACTGTCTAATTATAGATATTATATTGCAAATGGCTTTTGGGCCTGCTAATGGTATTACTGGTGTTATTCTTCTACTTGTTAATTATAACCAATTTGTTTGGGATGCCTTCCCAGTTTTCGTCTGTAATTGCTCTCCCCATGCCCTGATGACTGTGACTCAGCAGAAACTCTGCAGTTTCGCTCAGGGATGATATTACTCTGTCTCTCCTGCCAAGCGCGGCTGCAGACACGCAGCACAGCTACCGTTCCCACCCCGCCAGTGGCCACCCTCTCCAGCCTGGAGCGAGCGGCTGGGAAGCAGGAGGGACTCAGGACGGCAGTGGCATGGCACTGGTGGCCGCGCTGGGTTGGAAGCGGGGTGATGCCCCCAGCTCTGCATCCCCAGATGATGGGCTCAGGCCTGGGGATGCTCACAGGCAACTTGCTGAATCCAGGCAGTGGCCCATAACCCAGCCCAGGATGGGACTCAGGACGGCAGTGGCATGGCACTGGTGGCCGCGCTGGGTTGGAAGCGGGGTGATGCCCCCAGCTCTGCATCCCCAGATGATGGGCTCAGGCCTGGGGATGCTCACAGGCAACTTGCTGAATCCAGGCAGTGGCCCATAAACCAGCCCAGGATTCCGCCTGTGACAACCCAGCAAAGCTGGGTATGACAAAAGGCTTAGCCAAGGAAAGAGGAAAATATTGAAGGGATTGTTTTCTTTTTATTATTGCTGGATTCTAAAGAAGTTTGCGCTTCTCCTCTCCCCAGCATTAACTGCAGATAAGTTGTTTGGAAAGCCAGTATTTCACCAGAACAGCCATTCAAGTAGCCTAATACACACATTAGAGTCTATTTGCACTTAAAAGAAGTGGGAGGTATTAAATCAGCCTCTGGCCAGATAGTCATTGTATAAACAAGGGCTGTTAACTCCTACTTGATAGCAGCGATAGCAAGGGAAAGGAAAACAGCCCGGCAGAGTCATGACCGACCTAACACAACAAGTTTTAGGTCTGGGGAAAAAAAAAACCAGCAAATCCCTGGGAGTTCATGACTGCAGGA
>NW_010418372.1:8930-9327 GCF_000710305.1 Buceros rhinoceros silvestris | reverse complement strand
TGCATGACTGCAGGAGAGTGGCTGCCTGCACCAGGCTCTGCGGGCACGGGTGGATGCTCCTGCTGCCCATCCAGCATCGCCCCAACCCTTGTCCTTCATATGCCAACACCTTCTCCCCGTGCCTTTGACCCTGGACCAGATCTTGCAGCCAACACTCCAGCAGCAGCATCACAGTGGCATCAACAAGACAAGGATTGTGGCACCTTCGCCTGCTCATGGACCTGCTGAAGCCACTGGCAGCAAGGGACGGGGGGTTATTTGCAGCCAAAACACTCGCTGATGCTGGGTCTCCATCCCTCTGGGTCCTGCCCAGCCACAGCCTGCTGCGGGGAGATGGAGGGTGGGGAGAGCCTGGCGCAGGCTGCCCCGAGAGGGGGGAGGCGGCCCATCCCTGGCC
>NW_010418372.1:5803-8798 GCF_000710305.1 Buceros rhinoceros silvestris | reverse complement strand
GAGCAGCCCCATCCCTGGCCCCATGGCAGGTCAGGTTGGCCCTTGGGGCTCTGAGCCCCCTGCTCTGGGTGCAGATGTCCCTGCTCCCTGCCGGGGGTTGCGCTGGGTGAGGTGGGAAGGTCCCTTCAACCCAAACCGGTCTGTGATTGTGATTTGGTGATTCTAGGTCTGCACAGCTCCACTCGCTCCCAAGCGAACCTGGGTATTAATGAAATTTATGAGTCAGAGCGAGCAAAAGAAACTGTTTTCAGCTGACTTCACTCACCACTTCCTCTCCTCACGTCCGTCTCTCCCAGCAGCCCACTTATCTTCCCCCTGGAGCGGTGCCCACCCTCCCCGGCCGATCCGCCTCTATCGCTAACAGGCCAGAGCGCTCAGCACCAGCATCGCTTCTGAGTTTGCTCACTCACTCACTCAAGCACTCTCGAGTTGTTCTCTGTGGCTAATCAAATGTCAAAACAAGCTGCCCCTGTGATTTTGAGAGCTTTTAAACAGGAAGACATTTACCACTGATACAGAGAGTGGCTGGGGCTCAGCCTGGAGCGGGCTGCAGCGATAGCTCAGCACTGCTTTCCTCCGATCTGCGGGGTACAAGCTAGTCTGTGGTCTCTCTCTGGAGGAACGATGACTGTACGAGCCCGTGGCAGCGGTCCCACCGCTTGCCCAAAGCCAGCACTGCTGTCTCCTGCGGGGATGGGGCTCCTTCCCTCCCGCCGATGGGCCGGGGACAGCTGCCAGCGCAGGCGGGCAGCACCCCTCTGTCCCAGCGCGCTTCGCTCCTCGGCTAATGAACCCGTGGTTTATAGCCCGGCTCTGCATCATCTGCCTGGGGACGAAAGCAGAGAGCTTTCAGTGCTCAGGAGAGATAATGTGGGAGCCAGCCAGAAGTCCAGGAGTCCCCAGGAAAGATTTTGGGGACCTTTCAGTTCCCACAGAGCCCGCAGCAAGGTGCAGCATCTGCAGACACCCCAAACCCAGCCGGCCGGGTCGAGCTGAGAGCTGCAGAAGAGCAGGACCCTGCAGAAAGGGCAGGTTTGGGTTCAGAGGCGCTTGGCCAGTCTCTGCAGCTCTGAAATCAAAAATCTCCCATACACAGGTACCTGCTCTTCCCCAGCCAGCGCTGGCCAAGACCTGGTGTGTGGGTCCCTGAAGGGCCCGGCACAGCCCAGATACCCCATGCCTCCCACCCTGGCGCATCCCCTGCCCAGGGGAAGGGGTCAGAGCCTCCGGCCTCAGGCTGGGGGCTGTTGGCAGAGCCCCCCCATTCCCAACACACCCTTGCTCAGCGTGGAGGGATCCCTTCTCCCTGTACCAACCCCCACATGGGGTGAAAGGCGCAGCATGGGGTTTGGGATGCCCCGATGTGCTGGCGGGGCTCCAGCATTGTGCAGCCTGGCTGCCTCGTGCTCTCCAACCCCAGGAAGGAGCCAACCAGGAGCCAAAGGGTCCACAAAGGGCTTGTTTTGTCCTGGCAAGGCGCAGCATCAGGCTTTCAGCAAAGGAGCAAACAATCACGTGCTGCCTGCAAGGACATGTGAGATGTTTGATTGAAGCAAGAAGCAGATGAAAGAGGGTGAAGATGAAGAGGTCCCCCATCACCCCAAAAAACCCATGGCATTTCTTTGCAGAGGGTTTGTCCCCAAAGCTGCCTGGGTGAAGGGATGCTCCCCTCCCCAGGAGCCCATCGGCTCTGCTGCAAGCAGCCAGCGATTTCCCTCTTGGAGGGTTAGCCCTTCCTCTCGAGGCTGCCTGAGGTGACAGGGCTGCAGCACCTACCCCAGGGGCTGTGCCCCAGCCCTGGCCCAGGGCGCCAGGCTCCAAGCGGCTCTGGGAGCAGCAGCGCTCACACCCAGCCTTCAAAGCCGTCACTCATCCCAGCTGAACGCCGAGCACAAGCTGCTCACGGGAGCTGCCAGGTTTGCACGTCGCTCACCCTGTGTTTTCCGCTTTCCTCCCAGCACCATCTCCAACGTCTTTAACAAAAAAAAAAAAATACCCACAGCTTCCTGAATGCTGCATAACACAGAGAGATGCTTCTGTTGCTCAATCTGTTGCCGGTCTGGAAATGAAGCATCTCCCCCCTCAGAAGCATTTAATCAAACGCGAGGAGCGTGCATACATGTCAATCCGAGCGGCGAGCCCTCAGTGCTGCCATCAGCCAGAAACACAGCGGTCCACGCAGAGCCAGCTCGCTGTGCCACGCCGAGGTCAGGAACGAAGGAGCCTCCCGGGGTCCATGGGGCAGGGGTGGGTCCTGGGGATGGGAACATCATTCAGGGGCTGCGGTGCCGGGGGATGGAGGGGACCAAGCCATACGCTGTGGCTGAGCCAGATAGAGCATCGCTGCCTCCCGCCTCAAGAAACTCCCAAGCTTTAGGGTTCCTACTTTGCTAAGGGTCTTACACGTCCCCGACCGTGGTGGGGGGCCAGACCTGTGCCACCCCACAGAGCCCAACCTCCTGCCAGCTGCGGGGTTAGGAGGGGGCGATGCCCGCTGCCATCATGGGCAGGACGTTGGGAGCAGACAGGCACAGACTTTGTCCCAGCCCGAGACAAGGAGAACGCTGTGGGTTTGTTTTGAGACAAATGAATGGATTTTACTGTTTGACCAACACTCATGAGAATGCCAGTCAGTGCGGATTTGGCAGGAGGTCTGACACTTGTCAGCTTTGGTTTATAACAGGAGAAAAGCAGCCAGCTCTCCGGAGGAGAATGACGTGCGCGCGTTGCTGTGCGGGTTTGTTCTCGGAAGAATGTGTGGCAACAGAAGATCAAGCAAATACTTGGGGCCACTACATCACGGAGGACTTTGTCAGCTAGCCGGAAAGTTTTAGAAGGGCTTCACACTCGTTAGAGACAGCCAAGGCCACTGCCTGGAGCCGGGGCGAAAACACAACAGCGTGGGGTTTGTGAATAACAGAGGCTTTACTGTGGCATCCCGGAGGAGCATGAGCCATGAGCAGTGGCGGTCAGCGGGCCTGCGGCCCCATGCAGG
>NW_010418372.1:3056-5702 GCF_000710305.1 Buceros rhinoceros silvestris | reverse complement strand
AGGAGCATGAGCCAGGAGCAGTGGCGGTCAGCGGCCCTGCGGCCCCATGCAGGGCTGCCTGGCCGTGGAGGAGTGGGAGCCAGGGACAGGAGCCCGTTTCTCCCCCTCCTTTGCCCAAGCGGAGCGGCTCAACTGAGATCTGGGGGAAGCCGGTGTCCTCCCCACCTGGCTCTAGGCTCAGAGCGGGACTCCCAGCCCAGCTGGCATCGGTGTGGCGTTCTGAGCTGCAGGGTGCCCTCCTGCTGCTGGGGACAGCATTTCCATTTCTCTAAAGCCATCATCGCAGCCACATTTTCCATGAAAAAGCCAGAAGCTGGTGCAAAAGCCTCCTGTGCAATTTACTTTGGTTTGGTTTTTAAAGGCTCCCCAGCCTGTGAAAGGCCATGAGGGCTTCTCCGCCTCCACCAGAAGAGCTTATTCTGCAACATCTGCCCCAGGCAGCTTCTTCGAGCTGACAAAGCCTTTGGACAGGAAAGGTCAAACATCTGGTGGGATCATTCCCTCTTCTCTCACTTGCCCAGGGGTGCTCAAGGGTCTCTGGCACAGCAGCTGCACCGTCCCTCCAGCACCCACCGCACACCTGCATTGAGTAAACCCAGAGCTGCCATGTCCGGGGCCCTCGAGGTGATGCTGCACCAGGAACTGAGAGCCCAGCCTGCAAAAAGGCCCTGACCAAACAGACCAGACTGGGAATGAATCATTACAGGCAGTGGAGTAGATCATCCACCTCTAGAAGAGCAGCAACTGCCCTTCCCTGGGTTGCTTTGCAGCAGCTCTTCAGGAGACGGGACTTTCTAGTGAGCAGTAGGACTTGCCGCGGTGGGAAGGGCATGTCACAGACATGGCTGCAGGGAAGGTGATGGCTTTTCTCCCGGGGAGGGATTTTTTCCCAAGGCACGACAAAGCTCTGGCTTCGACCTGTGGTAATGCAGCTCCTTCTGCTCCATGCTGATGGCTCAGGCTGATGCTGCAGCCCAGCTTTGCTGTGGACAAGGTGGCCCTTGAGTGTGGGTTTGGTAGGCTCCACCCTAATGAGTGTTTGCCTGCTTTGCTGTGCAGTTTGGCACGATGGGCAGCCTTTGCTCAGGAGCTGCCCCAGTCTGGGAAAGATAAGGGTGTTGCAGGCCAGTTCCGAGGTGGGATGACAGAGCTGTTTGCAGGCAGCTCCTCTGATCTGCCCAGCTCTGCTATTACTCCCGGAGCAACCATTAATAACCCGAGTCATTACGGGGTGCTTTTCCATTCAGAGACTTAACAGCTCTCTAAAGTCAAACGAGCGAGGCGGGAGGTTACATGCTTCACCCCAGTTGTGCAACGAGTCCACAGCCGAGCCAGAAACCAAACCCACACCTAATCATCGGCCACAGCTCGCCCAGTGCTCACGCTCAGAGCCTGGCCCAGGGCTGGGCTGGGACTCCTCTGCGAGACCGCAGCAGCTTGGTACTTGCCGGCTCAGGCTGGGGCACGCTTGTCTCTGAGCCAGCGAGGTGTTGCCTGCTCAGGGACTCTGGCCTCAGAGGTCTCACTCTCCTTTGGACATCTTTGATCTGGGCGTTGTGGTCTGCCTGGCTTCATTCAGTGGACTCATGGAGGAGGAGGAGGATCCAGAGCTGTCTGCCTGGTCCTGATCCAAACTGCTCCAAAGGCTCATTTGAGCCTCGGGACTGCAGCATCCCCAGACATCTGCTCAGGCTCCTGTGGAAAAGGAGGTCCCAGTTCCTCAAACATACCTCCCTCTCCCTTCCCCATCATGACCTTATCTACCTGCAGCCCCCATCACATTGTCATGGACTCCCAGGACAAAGCCCATGGGCCATTGTTCATCTTTGTCCCAAGCTCCAGAGCCCTCCCTTGCCCAGGTAGCTGCGAGGCAGACGTGGTCCAGGATGTTCCCACAACATCTGCATTACAAATAAGCCTCTGAGGTAAAAGGAGAATGGGATCCCTCACTGGGATGAGGAACATCAACCTGGCACTTACAAGCTGGTGGTTGAGTAGGAGGGAAACGTGGGTCTTGGGTACTGAGCAAACTCCTCCCACATTTGCCTGTACGAGCCCACCACCAGCCTGGGATGGAGGAAGGGGGAACTCATGGGCTCTGGGGAGAATTTCTGATTTCCTGAGTGTGGGGCAAGACCCCTGCGCCATGTAAGGTTGCAGCTGGGGAGGCTGGTGGTGGCTTGTCCTCCAGCAAGGGAGGTCTGACCATCCCCCTGCTCCCAACCCGCTCCGAGGGCTGTGTCGATGGCAGCAACCTCCTGCTCTAAGGGATCATCGGTGCTTAAAATAGCTCTGTATCATTAGTTACATCTAATTGAAGGTGTTTTGAATGCAACCTCCACAACACACAAACCAAATGGGAAATGACATACCATCAAATTAATGCCCCCGAACCATGATAAATGGCTGGTTAGATGATTAATGTTTCTATTTCTTGGGTTAAGAGAGAACAATGCTGCCCGGCCCAGCATTTATCTGTGTTGCCTGCAAAAGGTCACCAGGCAGCCTCAAATTAAACAGGCCCTTCGCCCCGCCGTTACGCCTTCGGATGCACGGCAGTCTCTCGTCTCGACACAGGCTGCAGCTCGGAGGATGGAGCAGGGTGAGCTCTGACCATCACCAGGACAGATGGCTGCCCCCACCGGA
>NW_010418372.1:0-2924 GCF_000710305.1 Buceros rhinoceros silvestris | reverse complement strand
GCCGTCGAGCAGCCACGACCCTTCTCAGGGTCCATCACTATGGACATCCCAGGCTGCCTCGGAAAATCCTTCCCTGACAATGCGTCTGAGGAAGCCGTTTATCAGAGTGATGGTTTATTACACTGGGGTTTTGACATCTGAGAGGGCTCCTTGCTACACTGGCTGGTTTATTAAATCATTAAAAGATCCTTCGTGAATAGTTCCAGAAATATCAACTTTTCATGTGGCTGGGGCGGCTTTGCTGCTCTGCACCTGGAAACGGCACCAATCCTCTTCCAGGTTCAAAGCAGTCTGGCTTCTGCTACACCGCGTGTAATTAGAGATAATTGAAGCGAAAGCATTCAAAGGAGCCCGAGGAGCTGGCTGCGCGGTCCCCCTGCACCGTCTGCACCGTGCGGCCCCACCTGCCACCGGGGCTGTGCCGAGATCCACTGGCCCCTCGACAGCGGCACCAGCTGAACCCAGGGGTGCAGGGCTGGTGCTGCAGGTCTTGGTGGTGCAGGAGGGTGAAACCCCGCTGAGGGACAGCAAGCCAGGGCGAGGACGGCTGCACCATGGCCCCAAAATACCGCAGCGTGTCCCAACAAGACGCTGTTTGTGTGCGGAGATTAAAGTCTCCTGTGCAGTAGCAGGAAAATGCAAATGCTCTTTAAACAAGCTGTTAATTGTTAAACCACATTATTTAGGGGTAATAATCACTAGAACACCTTGTACTGCTAAAACGAGGCCAAGAGCTCGCCAAGCATGGGCTCCACGAGAGGAGGATGTGACTTGTTTGTGGGCTGAGTCTGATGAAAAGGAGCAGGCAGAGATGTGGGAGGGGAGATTGGGAAAGTGGGAAAGGAGGGGCTCCAGGGGAGCACCTCTGGTGGGCTGGGGCTCAAGTGCCTCGGGAATCCCACGGAAAGGGAGTCCCTGGATGGAGAGGGAGGTGGTGGGGATGGAGAGAGAGATCCTGCAGATGAAAAAGCTGATCCCACCGATGGAAAAGGCTGGTCCCACTGGCTCAGCCATACCCTGGCAGCTGCCCTGGCTGACAGCATTGAGGCTGTGGCAGGCATCGGCACCTCTTGGTGAGGCCAGTGGTGTTCTCAGCTGGTTGCCACCGTGGGAACAAGCGCCCTGCCCTTGCTTTGCACCGAGACCCCTCTGCTCCTGCTGTATTTTTAGTTTGCTTGCCATGGCCCCAGGCCCGGAGGCAGTTGTCACCAAGAGGGTTTGCCAGCAGGATGGGTCCTGTTGGGAACCCTGGGGGAGCTGGTCTACTTCACACCCTGGTGATGGCATCAAGGCTGGCAAGGCTTGAAGCCCCAGGAGCTCCCAGTGTGAAGGCTGGGGAGCAAAGCTGGCTCTCCCCAGTGCAAGGAGGGGAGATGTTTGGAGGCTCCCAGCAGAGAAGCTTGTGACTCCTCCCGGCAGGTCCATGGGTTCAGCTGCAAGCAGAGGCTTTGGGCATCCCCTCACAGATGCTGCCGGTCCCATCTCACCCTGCCAGGACGTGCCTGAGAGGGGTCCAGCCAAGCGCAGACTCCTCCTGAGCTGGGTGATGGAACAGTGTCACAGGGGTCTGTCCCCAGGGATTGGCACCCAGCGCCCACCCTCTTTGCTGGAGATGGAGAGCGGGTGTGTCCAGGCGTTTGGCTCTCGGTGCTCCAGGACATACACAGCTGGCTTCGAGATCCTCCACAGCAGAGCCGAGCTGTGCCAGGCCCATATCTCCCCACCTCCCCTCCTGGAGGAGGTTTTGGTGGGGTCTTCTCTCTCCCCATCAGCCCAGGAGCTGAGCTGTGGATGGTGTTTCCTACCCAGCCGTAGTGGGAGGGAGCTGTTGCCCAACCTGGCTGAGAAAGGGACCCCCAGTTCCTTTGCACCAGGGCAGAAATGGTGTAAAACACCCCAAAGGGCAGCCGTGAAACCTCTCACCCTGTGCCACGGGGCAGCCGTGAGCACCAGAGCACCCATGGGCACCTCGCGGTCCCTGCATGGGGAACCCATCCCAGAGCACTGGTGTTTTTTTCCCCTGGGTTCGGGGAAGACAGAGGAACCCCTGGGTGGAAAGGAGCTCGTTTCAAAGCCCGGCTTCGACAACCAGGAACTCATGTGTGTTTTGGATTTTAATCCAGCGCGGCTGGGGCCATGTGCAAGATGTAATTTAAGCTCCAGCTCAGGGTCCAAATGTTCTCCAAGTGCGGAGGTTTTGGCACTAAAGTTTTGGTTTGGTCCCAGCTTTCATGGCAAATTGAATAATCATATGAGGGAGAGGAAAGGAGAAAGAGCAAGAGAGAGAAAAAAAAACCCCAAACCTATCAACAGTTCTTCCAAAAGTGGAAAGAACCAAAACACATTTTGGCTCTGTCAGCTCTGAAACGGAGTTATTTCCCTCTAGAGCTGGAACGGCCTCTTGAACAACATTTTTCAATTTAGCTTTTTATTAAAATAAAGCCGTGCCCCGGCAAATCCACGCAGAGCTGCCGCCCGTGACCGCTGAGGTTCCCCGCCACCGTACCCGGGTTTATGGCTCCTGCTCATGCTGCTGGCATCCAAACAAACATTTCCTTCACCGGTTCGGGGGCCTCTGGGAGCGGCTGGCTGGGAAGTACGGGGAGAGATCCCTGTGCACATATTTAAATCACCTACTGTTGTGCTAACTTTCTGGCCTTGTATATCTTTTAATTATTCCCATGTTTATAGTTTTCTGCGGCTTAAAGGATTTTTTCCTCTTAAATGCGTGTTTTCCTGACAATTAGTCCTGCTGGCTGTAAAAGCACAGACGAAGAGACGGAGACAAGCCCAGCCTCGAAATCCAAACCTCCCCCCTCGCTGCGGTGCCGGCGGCCAACCCTGGCTCAGCACCATCCTGGCTCAGCACCGGGACCAGCCCTGGCTTGGCACCAAGCCCCTCCCAGAGCATGCCCTGGAAGGGG
>NW_010418371.1:0-734 GCF_000710305.1 Buceros rhinoceros silvestris | reverse complement strand
AGTGCCACCCACTGCCACCTGGTGTCACCCAGCATCACCCAGTATCATCCCAGTGCCATCCCAGTATCATCCCAGTATCACCCAGTGCCACCCACTGCCACCTGGTGTCACCCAGCATCACCCAGTATCATCCCAGTGCCATCCCAGTATCATCCCAGTATCACCCAGTGCCACCCACTGCCACCTGGTGTCACCCAGCATCACCCAGTATCATCCCAGTGCCATCCCAGTATCATCCCAGTATCACCCAGTGCCACCCACTGCCACCTGGTGTCACCCAGCATCACCCAGTATCATCCCAGTGCCATCCCAGTATCATCCCAGTATCACCCAGTGCCACCCACTGCCACCTGGTGTCACCCAGCATCACCCAGTATCATCCCAGTGCCATCCCAGTATCATCCCAGTATCACCCAGTGCCACCCACTGCCACCTGGTGTCACCCAGCATCACCCAGTATCATCCCAGTGCCATCCCAGTATCATCCCAGTATCACCCAGTGCCACCCACTGCCACCTGGTGTCACCCAGCATCACCCAGTATCATCCCAGTGCCATCCCAGTATCATCCCAGTATCACCCAGTGCCACCCACTGCCACCTGGTGTCACCCCAGTGTCACCCAGTATCACCCGATTGTCACCCAGCATCACCCAGTGTCACCCCACTGTCACCCAGTGTCACCCAGTATCACCCAGTCGCCCCTTCCCCCTCCTCTGCCCAACCCCCCACCCCA
>NW_010418370.1:915-1702 GCF_000710305.1 Buceros rhinoceros silvestris | reverse complement strand
AGACCTCTTACATACTGTGGACGGAGACAGACTTCCTGTCGTATGTGAGAATAACCTGCTGGGCAGGACCAGCTCGATTGATTGATCCTCTCGTGTTCACTCGCCAGGTAGCCTCTGCCAAATTCTTATCCCAGTTTTTGAAGGTTCCACCCCCTATTCGTTAAGGTAATTCGAGGAGTGGGTACCTCGGTCCCTCGACCCTTAACAATAGTATAAAACAGCAAAATAAGAAATAACTTATCTTAAAATTACTGTGTTTGTTGCATCTGCCCCTCCCACTCCATAGAGCTTCCCCAGAGGAGTTTAGCAATGTTTTTCCAGCAGCATCTGTTACACTTCATATGTACATTGTAAAGAGCATGGTGATACTAAATGCCACAAAGTCATTGTAAATACATTTGACAAGTCCCTCAGCTATGGAAAAGAAAGTTACTGTAATGCAAGCATGAGGTGTTGGGGTTTTTTCCCTTGTCTGAGGACTCACTGAGGCAAATAATGCTTATTAGCAAATAGTTTGGTTTGTACAAGAGAAGCTACAACATAATTTGAGCTGATATAATCACTGATTCACTCTCCTTCCTAGGGATCTCCTGTTGATGCCACCGGCATTCAACGGTTGGTAATTTACGCGCCAAGGATCACACAGCTACTCAGTCGATCTCCAGAACTGCACCCCTTTTTAAGGCACACAGCAAAACAGCTGAGCCCTGCTTGAACAAGCTCTAACATGAGTTAGGGGATTTCTATACTACAGAAATATTTAATACAATATTTCTATATATTATAT
>NW_010418370.1:0-851 GCF_000710305.1 Buceros rhinoceros silvestris | reverse complement strand
CGCGGGGGTTCCCCCCCACTTCTTTGTCCCGCCGCGAAGCAGCCTGCAGCTGTGAGAGTCTTCACTCCCACCTCACCATTGGATGTCTGCCAGGAGCACTGACCTTGAAAAGAACAGACTGTTAAGAACCCTGGTTATCTAAGTCCTCTCTTCTTCGTTTTTTTTTTTTCCTTTTTCTCAGTTTGTGCCTATATATATAAAATAGTATATAGTTGTGTAGTTTTATTGTTTATTAAAAGTTTGTTTCAGTTTTCCGAACATAGACCGAGGTGTGAATTTCTTCTTTTCTCCCCTAAACTCCTTCTGTCTTTAATAAGACAGATGAGAATCATTAAGGAAATTGGAGGGGTTATTTGCCTCAGCCCTCGACCCTCAACACCACCTCTACAAATCACAGGAGTTATGTTAATACTATGCAGCGTGCTTAGCTTTTGTATACATGAGGAACTCAAAACTCTATGAACAGCTGCCAGAGGCTCCAGGTAGGACCACAGTCCCCAGCTGTGGTATAGAGAATGGGTTTTATCTCTGGTCCTGTTCTAACTGGTCCCAGGACCATAGCATGTGGTATCTCCCTTTTGATTAATTCAAAAGCCTGTTGCTGATCAGAACCCCATGGAAAGTCATTTTTCTTCTGGGTTACATCATAAAAAGGTTTCACAATCTGACTATACTTGAGAATGTGCATCATCCAGAAGCCTACGACACCTAAGAAAGCCTGAGTCTCTTTCTTGTTAGTAGGTGGAGACATAGCTGTGATCTTATTGACCACATCCATAGGGATATGGCGGTATCCATCTTACCATTTAACTCCCAAGAATTGGATTTCTTGGGCAGGTCCCTTGACCTTA
>NW_010418369.1:4700-4910 GCF_000710305.1 Buceros rhinoceros silvestris | reverse complement strand
CTGGTCTGGGACCAGCGCTGGCCTGGAACAGCTCTCCGTTGTTGAAGATGAGGGGGGACCTCCATGCCAAGACACCTTCCAGCCATGCCCTCCCGGTGCCAACCTCTCTCTCCGCCGCACTCCAGCCTGGCAAAGGCGCTTGGACACTCCGTGGAAGAAGCCCTGAGGTTTTCTGTGAGCCTCGCCAGCGGGCTCAGCCCTGACCGCAAG
>NW_010418369.1:4069-4506 GCF_000710305.1 Buceros rhinoceros silvestris | reverse complement strand
AACACGCTGCCCAGGCAAAGCCCAAGCCTGTCCCCACCCTGGGGGAGTGGCGAGGACAAGCCCCCGCTCTCCTGCAAGCACCCCCCAGCCCGCTGGGGACTGGGGAGGGGGCTCCTCCCACCCACCCTAAATGTATATTGGCAGAGCATCACCAAGCACAGCACATGGGAGACAGACACAAGCCCCGCAGCGGCGCGAGGACTTGGGTGGGATCCAGATGTGCCTCTACCCAGCCCTTTGAGCCATCATCTAAGCAAGAAGAACCGTGCCAAAGTTCTTCGACACCCCTCCCTCCCCCCAAAGCCCCTGCCCTGGGGTCTGAGCCTTAGCAAAGTGTCCCCGCTGCCTTGCAGGGGCTCCCCAGGCGGGGAGAGGCCCCCGCAGGCGTGCAGCCCCGCGGCGCCGGCCTGCCTCCCTCTCCCCCCCCCCCGCAGCTC
>NW_010418369.1:3605-3972 GCF_000710305.1 Buceros rhinoceros silvestris | reverse complement strand
CCCGGCGGGCGTCCCGCCCGCCGGCGCTGTCCTGCCTCCCTCTCCTCCCCGCCAGCAGCTCGCCAGATTCCTGAGCGCTGACACAGGACGCTGCAGCAGTGAGTGTGCAGCGCCTTCCTCCCCTTCCCCTGCCCCAGGAGAGGAGGGATGGGCGGGTAAAGCTGGGTCGCACCGGGCCAGGAGGGAGCAAGAGCATCCGGAGTGAAATCTGGAGCCTTCCGAGAGCCCCTCAGCCCATCGTGGGCTGCCTCAGCCTCCGGCTGGCCCCTGGCCCCGGCCGGACACGGGGCCATCCGTGTAAAGGCCGAGATGATTCACACCATTAACACTCCCTTATTGGCAAGAGCCGGTTTTAAATAATTCCCTC
>NW_010418369.1:1097-3448 GCF_000710305.1 Buceros rhinoceros silvestris | reverse complement strand
GGTGACCGCTCCTCGCCATTCGCCACGCTCCCGGCTCCCTCTGCCATCACCTCTGGCTGCACTAAAGGATTTTCCCAGCTCCTCTCCTCTCCCAGGCTCTCAGGGGACCTATCTGAGCTGGGGGGGGAGTTGTCAGCAGCCCAGGCGAGCACTTCCAACAGCTCATTGCTATTACGGGAAGGTGAGGATCCTGCCGTCCTGCCATGAAGTCATATCCTCCCCGACCCCGTGAGGTAGTTTCCATAGCAGTCACCGTCGCTTCCAAGTGATGGAACTTTTTATTTTTATCTGGATTATTTATGCACTACTCCTCTCTCCATCAGCACTGGCCTGGACAGCGGGTTTGGGTCGTGAGCCTCTCCTCGAGCTTCTTCCCCGCCCGGCTGTACCATCCCGTCACTCTCACCTCTGCGGCAATCGGAAGGCAGCGCCGGAGCAGAAGGGAAAATCCAGGGGTCAAAGCTGCACGACAGGACCGTTAAGGAAAACAGACCCCATTTAGGTAAAAGTGATTATAGGAATAAAACAAAGACACAGGGGGAGATAAAAAAACCCAACCAAAGAACAGAAAAGCTGATTCCAGAAGTAACACAGCGTCGTCATTACGGGTGTTTCCTGACGTGGGACTATTGTCCTGTGGAGGTGCAGACCCCTCTGTGACTGGCGGCTCTCTTGATATTTTTTCCAGGCCCCTCAGCAGCAGCAGCCAGCGGCTCCCTGGAGACACACACGTCCCAGGGAGCAGAGCTCACGTGTTATAAAAACACAGCCACGGGACAAGCAGCAGAGACAGCTCCGGCGGAGCTGGACTGGGTCTTCCGGGGACACAGCACTGTGGCCATCAGCCGGTAAGCAGGAACTTGGCTCACCTCAGATAGCTCCACTGAGAGGTCGCACCAGCCGCAGGGAGCCACGCTGGCATCTCCGGGGAGCCTCTGCGGTGTTTTCAGCGGCCAACAGCAATTAAGCTGTTGCACAACTTCTCGCTGGGAGGTAGAATAGATACGCTGCTGGTGATCTGTGCCAAAGGGATGGTGGGTCTGGACCACACGAGGACACCGGAACCGCATGAACCAACTGGACCAGGCGCTCTTCCAGCAGTTGGGTGCCCAGAAAACCTTTAGATGCACCAAGCTGTTCCTGATCAACTCCCTGACAGCCAAGAGCAGGAGTGTCCCCATCCCATTTTGGGGCTCAGGAGCTGACTGCAAGCCCTGAGCAAAACCATCTGCTTCCACGGAGATGCTGATGGTGAATGGAGAGCGGAACTGAAGCGCCCTCTCCCCTGCCTTGGGAAGGAAGGTGTGTCCCTACAGCCCAGCTTCTGACCCACCAGAGCAACCCATGCCCTCAGAGCTGGGTGCCTCTTCTTCAAGGGAGCAGGAGGAGAGCTGGGGGATAGCCCACCATCCTGCTCTGGCCGCTCTGCTCTGACTGGAGAGGTCCCAAGGTGACCGGCTCTCCCACTGGACAGCCATGTTGGTGGCCTGCGGGGTTCTCCTGGAGAGCACTCATTCAAGTGAAGCGGGGACAAGTCCTTCCTGTCACCTCCCAAAGGTCACCAAGTGGAAAGAAATGTCTCATCACACGTAATTCCCTCAGCGTTTCCTACCAGACTAAAATTGTATGTCGCCATTAAGTGCAATTACCAAGAAAATTAAGATGGTAGGACTCTCGCTTTTACCTAAGAATCGGGAGCTACTGACTTGCTCACAAACTAGCAGAGCTCCAAGTCACTTCAGAGCAGGCGGCTTCTTCCCCATCACACGTCCTCCCCTCCTTGCCTTCCTAACACTTTGGAAGGACCAAGACAAAGTTCTGCCAGAAACAAGGTGTAAAAACTCCACCCTGCAAGTCCGGTGCCCCCACAAGGGACAGCACTATCTCCTGAACCCTTATTCCAGCCATGCCGGAGAAAGCTTCACGGTGGTCATTGCTCACCTCCCACGCTGCTCCCCAGCTCTCCCGACCCAGCCAGGCCCCTGAGGTTTGGCTAGATACCCCAGGCTGCATTTCACAGCACACAACCATTTTCCTTGACTCACCAGAGCTGCAATCCTCAGTTGAAAAGTTCATTAATTAGGAGCAGAGAAGCCTCTAGTGAATCCCCCAGTGAGAAGCAGGGAAAAAAAAAAAAGAATTCCCCCACAATTCAGTGTAATTATGTCGCCTCGGGGCACTCCACAGTCCCTGTGAAACTGTGGGCAAACTTTTTTCCCCACCCATAAGAGCATGAACTTTAACCCAGTTATAGTTTTACTGATAATGGAATAAAAAAAAAAAAACAACCTCCTGATATTCGTCATTTTAACCATTCTGCAAGTAGCAGCAGAGAGGAGACACTGAAAAAA
>NW_010418369.1:552-825 GCF_000710305.1 Buceros rhinoceros silvestris | reverse complement strand
GCCGCACAGCCGCTCTTCTGGGATTTAGCAACCGCTTTCCACCCACGGACAGAGTGACTCGGCACATGAGGTACTTTCTGAGCTAAGACCTCAAATGCCACGGCAGCTCTGGCCCCGGGAACAAGCTGCAGCTGGAGGAGCAGCAGGAGAAGCAGGAAGACCCTGGGAAGAGCTCCAGGCGCCTCTGACAGAAGTTCCCTTTCTTCCCTGGCTCCCAGGGAGCTGGACTCCAAACCCACCCCGAGCCTCTGGCGAGGCAGGGCGGATCCAGCC
>NW_010418369.1:0-326 GCF_000710305.1 Buceros rhinoceros silvestris | reverse complement strand
AGGCGGGAGCACAAACGGCGACCAGCCTCGTACAGCTGAAAATATTTAATACGTGTCACACACGTAGAAATTACATTTTATACAAAACGAGATACATCACCGAAGGAGAACACTGTACAAAAACCCCTACGGGAGCCCCAAGCCTTTATACAACAAAGACCGGGAGTTACCAGAGCCTAACAAACAGGCTCAAGGACTTTCCGACTGTAAACTTCGTTTCTCTCAATAAACACTTTTAAAAAGCACCATGTAATAGTTCTGACCTAAACCTTTCCAAAATAGAGACTTTATTTAATAAACTTAATACTTTCCAAGCTTAAAATATC
>NW_010418368.1:13067-13810 GCF_000710305.1 Buceros rhinoceros silvestris | reverse complement strand
GTCTCCCCAGAGCAGAGCAGGGCAGAGGGGCGGGATCCCCTCACTCAACCCAGTGGCCACGCTGCTGGGGATTCAGCCCAGACTCATGATAATATGATAATTTGCCTTTATTTCAGGGTGGAAGGGGAGAGGGAGAGACATCCCAGCTGGAGGTACAGTGCTGGGACAGGCGGCCAGTGGTGCGTGGCTCAGTGGGCAGGCAGCCTGACGCCGGGTGCAGGCAGGATTAGTGCAGAGGGTGGTTAATTCTCCCATCACCTTCTCCTGCTCTTCCCCTGTGACAGCTCCATGGTGGCCACGTTGCTCCTCTATCACAGCCAGGCTGCAGGTTCTGCCAGACCCTCCCTGCTGAGGCTTTCCCGCTTCTTGCTGTTATTTCAGACGGATAAAGCCAGGAGGCCTTTTGCCTTTACAAAGGCAATGTCCGTTGTTCTTTAGAAGATGTCTGTCTTTCTACGATTTTAATTATGAAGACAAAAAGGATTCTCCCTGATTTCTTCAGGAGTGAAGAACCGCTTGCGTGTTGTGCCCAGTTTTGCCAGAAATGCTAACGAAAACGGGGTATTGCAAAGCAGGTGTAGGCCAAGCAGTGGCTTCAGGTAACACTGAAATGATTTAAACGAGCCCAGTCACATCCCTTTACCCTTCCTGAGCGTTCGGGCCACGGCCCGAGCAGGGCTGGTAAACATCAGCCACCTCCATCCGCTGTTCCAGCCCGCGGAGGCCTGGTGCAGAATTGGCAG
>NW_010418368.1:6913-12978 GCF_000710305.1 Buceros rhinoceros silvestris | reverse complement strand
AATGGCCAGCCGCCTGTACCGTCCGGTCGCTCGCGGCTGGAGGTTCAGTAGCGTAACTAAGCTCAGCGATAACGGCGCTGACTCATTTATTTTAGTCCTGTTGCGTCTTGGCTCAGGAAGCGTTCACGGTGACTCTCATCAGCAGAGCCAGACTATTTCTGTTTATGGTTGTTTCTAAGCTTTAACTGTTCCTCATGATTTTAACAACCTCGAGCCACGGATGCGCTGAGCAAAGCGGGAGTTGAGCTCCGCTTTCCTGCCTGTTTCCGAAATTTCAGACAGATAAACTAAAAATATTCTACAGGTTTGTCACCCGTCTCCTGCGTGCCACCCTCGTTGCTAATTGCACGTGCTTTGCTGGGGCTGGCGTTCCTCTTGCTCAGAAACGCTCTCCTCGGCTGGGGAGTGGATGTTTTTATGCAAAGCCCCCACATTCTGCCGGGAAATCTGTGCATGGTTTTGCCAAGAAGTGGAGGCAGAACACGGCCTAAAACTTCCAGTTAACCTCGTCACCGGCTTCTTTTTTTCCCCGTGAAGAACGCTCTGAGGGTTAACACCAAAGCAGTCACTGTAACTCCAGCTGTAACTCCAGTGCAGAATAATCTCTCCCTGCAGGCTGGTTCTTTGAGATCGTTCTCTGGTGTCGTCCTTGGCGACAGCAGGGGCTGAGAGTGCTCCGTGTGCCCTGGCCTGGGCTGGCTGGTCTGTTCCCGTGAGAAGCAGCACAGCACAGACCCGTTTCCCGAGCAGTGACCAGCCCGCTGGGGGAGCACACGAGGCCGTTCCTCGCTGTGCCCTCCCCACCCTCTGTCCGTCATGGTTTGACGTGACTCCCACCAGCTCCCCGGGGAGCCTCACCGGTGAACAGCGAGGTTCCCCTCGCAACGAGGGGTTTCTCTCCCTGCTTTTCATCCCCTCAGTGTAACGCCCTCCCGCTGGCGCTGGCTGCTCCATCCCACCCCTGCCGCTCGCGTGCTGCGCTCCCCGCGTAGGTGGGGATGAAATCATTGTTTTCAAAGACTTGGAGGACACTGGGAACAGGTGGGGAAAAGGATTCTCATTATTTTATCGTGTGGGCAAACCAGTGTGTTTTCCCCGTGTGCTATTTGGGAAAGAGCTGAACTATTTTAGCTAAAATCTCCAAACCTGAAATAAGTGCATTTAACCAAACAATGCTTCAGGCGTTCCACTTGTGTGGAAAATTTCAGCTGCGCATTTAAAGGTTTGATGTATTTTTAGGCAAGGGAAAACAGGGTCTTAGATTACACAACCCTAATAATAGTTGGGGCTCTGACTGCGATATAGGTGAGGCTCTACAAAAGCTTGGTTTAAACCTGGAGCCTGCACTGGAATAGGAAATAAGCTGCATTGCTTTGTTCAGCACAAATGTCACGCTAGTTATGCATGTTTAACCTTTAATATACTTTAAATCTAAATTTAACCATGTGGAAAGAATCTCGGATGTCAAAAAAAAAAAAATCTGCTGGCGAGGGGAAAAATTCTGTATTCTCAGCCGGCACTAAATTACCCAGATGCAATTGCTAATGAGCTGAATCTCTTCTATCCGAAAGGAGTTTGCCCTTACAAAAATAGAAGAGAGCGACACAAAAGACGACAGCAGGAAGGAGCTGCCAGCAGAGGATGATGCTGATCCTGAAGACCTGGAAGTGTTTTACCCCACAAGTCAGTGGCAAAGCATCCGTCCAGGTAACAGCTGACGTCTAGTTACAGCGTCCCCCTGACACCCCACCTGACAGCGCCGGGGTCAGCCTTGCAGAAGCCCAAAATACCTGTTTGTTCCCATGGCAATGTGTCTTTTGCTGGTGTTCAGACAAAGGAACGGACCCCGTGCAGGGACAGGAGACCGTCACCGAACCGGCTGCCATGGGAGCGACCACTAAAGTGCTTCCAGTTGACTGGAGCAGGTCGAGTGGCTGCCAGGCATGTTGCAGGTGGCGACATGTCTCTGTCAGTTGCTCACAGACTTTCTAAAAGGTTGGCACGGAGTGCCACCAGGTCTGCTGTGCTCCAGCGCGAGCTGGTGAAATGCTGCCTGGTGGCAATCGGATTAAGAACTACCAGTGTAACAGGATCACCGAATCCACACTGGTGGGGATTCAGAGCAGGTCCCCAGAGCAGGGTGCCCAGTGTGGCGTCCAGGCGGGTCTGGGATCTCTCCAGAGCAGGAGACTCCACAACCTCTCTGGGCAGCCTGCGCCAGGGCTCTGCAACGCTCACAGCAAAGAAGTTTCTCCTCTTGTTCAGGTGGAACCTCCTGAGTTCCAGTTTGGGCCAGTTGCCCCTTGTCCTCTCACTGGGCACCACTGGGCAGAGTCTGGCCCATCCTCCTGACCCCCCTTTAGCTGTTGATCCCGGTGAGGAGGTCCCCTCTCAGGCTGCTGTTCTCCAGCTGAACACAGAGATGCTCCAGCCCCTCAGCATCCTTGGGACCTCTGCTGACCTCTCTCCAGTAGCTCCTTGTCTCTCTTGAACTGGGGAGCCCAGCACTGGACACAGGATCCAGATGTGGCCTCACCAGAGCAGAGGGACCTTCCTCGACCTGCTGGTCGCATTCCTGTTCATGCACCCCAGGAGACCACTGGCCCTCATGGCCACCAGCATCCCCAGGTCCTTCTCCGCAGAGCTGCTTCCCAGCAGGTCACCCTGACCTGTGCTGGTGCAGGGGTTGCTCCTCCCCAGGGCCAGGACCCGGCACTTGCCCTGTTGCGCTTGCTTCGGTGCCTCTCGCCCGCCTCCAGCATCCCCAGGTCCTTCTCCGCAGAGCTGCTTCCCAGCAGGTCACCCTGACCTGTGCTGGTGCAGGGGTTGCTCCTCCCCAGGGCCAGGACCCGGCACTTGCCCTGTTGCGCTTGCTTCGGTGCCTCTCGCCCGCCTCCCCACGTGCAGGTCTGGCTGGAGCAGCCTGATGCTGTGTCAGCCGCTGTCCCGTTCGGTATCATCGCTGCAGTCTTTTAACAATGGGGTTTTCTGTTCCTTGGCCGTGTCCTCATGGTTATGCAGGTGTAAGACCTTCTCACCGCCAAAGGGTGAACTAAGCAGTAATTAATTTTTATAAAGTGCTCTGAATTTAGAAGAGCTTTATCCTGTGCTCAGTGTTGTCATTGAAAGAACAAATATGGGACCCATTTGTCTTGCAGTCTCTGCCAGATGCAGCAGGATGGCTTTTCCTACTGTAATTTGTTGTCTGATATAAATGTCTAGCAATTGCACAGCGCTGCAGGATGTGCTTACATTCCATTTGTGTACTGGTGTGTGTGGAAGGCAGGTAGTGTCCCTGCTCAGCGTTCGGATGGACAGGTCTCCCCGCCTTGTTGAGGCAGAAGGTGTATATACGTGCTGTCGCTGTAAACATCGTCGCCGGTTGTGTTCTGACCCACCTTCTCCATCGCTCGGGGGTCTCGTTCCACTTCATTTTTGTAGCGATTCCACGTTGTGCATGTGCAGCGAGGGGCTTGTGGGAGCAGGGGGCTTGTCAGTGTCCTCAGGGGAGGAGAATTTCCCTTACTCTTGTAAAAGGCTTTAAATGGTGGCCTGGCCCATCAGCCGGCCGCTGCGGGTCCGTGTTTCAGCGGTGTGTGCAGGTTTGGGTAGAGGCACGTCAGAAGGACAAGCCATGGTCTCCCCCGGCCAGCCTGGGGTTTCCTCTGAAGCTGTGACCTGTGCTTTTAGCACGTGCGTTACCCAGAGCGAGCCCGGGGAACCTGCTGCCTCCATGAGCCCATCCCTGAGCCCCTGACCTCGAGCGTTTCCGCCGCGCTGGGGAGGGAGGTGACCCGCAGGATGAGGGATGTGCCTTTCGGTCCGAGAGCTGTGCACGTGTTGGTGGCCTGTCTGATCCCGTGATCCTGCGTCTTCTGAGGTTTGCTGATGGGGTTTCACTCTCTCGTAGCCGGCAGAGTCCTGGCTGGGCTGGCTGCTGTGTGCTCGGCACAGGCCACGGTGAACCGCAGCCCTGTGCTCAGAAGTTTGCTCTCCAGGATGACCCCACGCCGTCTTCTCTCGTCTCCCTGCAGCAAACAGGGCTGGTCTATCCCAGGGAAGCAAATGTTGTGGGTTAAAAGCTGGATCTTCAGTTTCGGATAGCAGAAGGAAGCTCAAAGCTGCGTTTCCCCCTGTCACACTCCTGCTTCATCTCATTCCTCTTCTGAGCTCAGCACAGGACTGTTATGCTTCTGCCCCGTCCTGCTGTTGCTCATCTTCAGTGAGTTTTGCTCTGCTGTTTTCCTAGTTCCCTGCTGCGAACTGCATCAAACCGCATTTCTGCCGAGACTGCGGCACTGTCCTCAACCCGTAACCTGTCAAATCCCGCCACCAAATGACACGGTTGTTGTGTACGTGACGCTGCGCTGTGCGGTCGTTGCTGGCTGGCTGCGGTGCGAGGCAGGTTTTGATCAGGTGCTGTCTTGCCCTTTGAGCAGGAGCCAAGCTGCTGGAGGTGGCTGGATGCAAAGCTGGAGAGACAGATACCCGAAGAGCTCTGCCACCTGTGGTCTGGAAGCGAGGAGATCAGTTGTCTCTTCTGCCAGGCAGCCGGGAAGCTGATGGGCTGCGAAGGGTTGGTGCCGCTTCACCAAGCCCTTTATCGCTTTGTTAGGCATTGCTGCTTTTCACTTGGCGCTGAATCACGCACCGGGCACAGCGGCGTTAGGCAGAAAGGATACGCGCGCCTCGGAAAGTCCTCCAGCACCTCTGTAACTGGTATCACCTGAGGAAACCATGAAGGCATCTGTGGGGCTTTTTGTTCTGCTCGTGGTCGGAGGTCAGAGTTACCTCCTGGTCAGGTAACTCTTCCAGCGCAGGCACAGAGGGTTTCTGGAGCTGCGCTTCCTCTGATGTGTTTTTCCTTTCTGGACACGCTTCTGCGAGGTGACAGGACCTCTGTGAGTCGGGAGCTCTCTGGAGAAACACGGCAGAGGTGACTCGCTTTTGCTGCTGCTTACGCTGAGCTCTGCCAGGCGCGTGGAGGTGAGTCTGTCTGCACACAGAAGCACCCACCCCTTTTCAAGGGGCTCTCGCCTCCTGGTGATGGCAGCCAGTGGCTGATCCTTAGTCTTGGGGATGGCAGAGACCAGTGGAACGATTGGATGGTGTTGATCGTCTTCTCTGTCAATTTGACACTTTCCTTGGGGGCTCTATCTATAAAAGCATTGCTGCCACCATTCCAGGTGACCTCAAATCTGCCCGATGACATCCTAAAGCACACGAATGCTTCGTTTCCTGGCAGTTACCTGCTCTAGTTATTCAAGCACCTTGTTTCGCTCTGTTTTGTTGAGCATTCCTGATGGCGATCAAAGGTTGGATGCCTCTGACCAGTCATACCCCTGACCAGCAGATTTTCCACCCAGCGTTAGGGACAGAAGCAGCTCCTCTGGGAAGACATTGCTGTGCAGATTAAGAAAAA
This sequence comes from Buceros rhinoceros silvestris, assembly GCF_000710305.1. Lineage (NCBI taxonomy): Eukaryota > Metazoa > Chordata > Aves > Bucerotiformes > Bucerotidae > Buceros > Buceros rhinoceros. The sequence continues at coordinate 7,556 of NW_010418368.1, read as the reverse complement.
GGATGAAAGAGGCAAGGGTTGAACTGGGAAGGTAAAAAGGGGTTAATCATCTTCTCAGCGCTGCGCAGTGCCTCTGCTGATGGGCTCTGTCCACCTGTGATGCAATAGGAACTCACTGGCAGGTTTCTCAGCTGCCAGTTAGAAGCTGGGAATTAATGTGTCTACTCCCCAAGCGAGAACCTCCTCTGTCCAGAGTACCAAAATCCTGAGTCTACTCTTTGCACTTCCCATTTGAGAGGAGCCAGTGGTGGGGCCCAGAGGGGCCCTTTGGGCCCGAGCAGCTCCCGCAGCCCGGAGGAGTGGAGCAAACTCTCACGCTGCCCACGGCAACGCTGCAGCGCTGGGTCTCTCTCGGATGGGGATGGCTGGTCTCCGTATCTAGCCGGTCAGAGCGCGCGTTGCAGGAGCTCGGTGCCCTGGGCCTCGAGCTGAGGTGGACGTCCCGCTGCTGGCAGTGCTCGGTGCCCCTACCTGCTGTTACTGCACAGCCTTGCTGTGCTCAGAGTCATTTTCCTAAGTGCCTGATTATATTGCAGTTAAAAAATAAGAAGCCGTGGCTGCTGCTGTTGATCCAACTGCCAGAGCGAAGGCGGTGTGTTCTTGTTGCTGCTTCTGTGAAGACGGAACCGTCTTATGTTCAGCA
>NW_010418368.1:6423-6806 GCF_000710305.1 Buceros rhinoceros silvestris | reverse complement strand
AGCTGATAACAGGTTGTTTAGCATTTAAATACCCAGGCTGCGGCTTCTGAGGATCCGCGGGCTGCTTTCTCCACCAGTAGCTGCCTTTGCTGTTCACGCTTGTCTCAGGTCTTCCTCTGTCTCGTTTGCTGCACACACAGGTTTTACGCAGATGGAAGCAGTTCTCGAAGGAGTGGTCACACTGGGGAGGGAATTTCAGAAGCTGCTTTGAAGGACTTGCTGTGGTTTTGGGAAGAACAGGACTCAGGGTGGGGGTAACTCAGGCTGGTTTCGGTGCCAGTCTTTGTCTTTGCAGAGATTTCAGCAGCGACTGAGGCGGCACTGCTGAAAGCCACGAAGAGGTTTTTAAAGCTGGGAGGAGAAGGTAGCGGCTGGGGGGGGCC
>NW_010418368.1:0-6271 GCF_000710305.1 Buceros rhinoceros silvestris | reverse complement strand
GTCCCTTTGGCTCAAGAGTCCCGTGCCAGGGCCTGTACCTCAGCCTGTGTGGGTGACATGGAGGATTCCATTACACCGTGTTGGTGGGTGTCTTGCTCCTGCTGCTCACTGGAATGTCCTGAGCTGCCCCAGCTCCTGCTAATTGCTTTGCTGAATGAATGAATCTGTCCCAACCAGTGGCTTCTTGGTGACCTAGACCTAACTCAAACAGTTGCGTGCAGGTCTCTGAAATATTTATGTCAGCACGGGCAAGAGAGGGCTGTGAAATCCAGTCTTAAACCACCGGGGTATGCTCGTTTGTGCCAAGCTTGATGCATGTCATCCAGGAGACAGGAGCCTCATCAGATCAGCACAGATTTGCATGAAGAGGGAGAGCAAATGGGATTTTAAACACCTCATTTACAGCTGATGAAATTCTTCTTTTCCAGGTATTTTTGTAAAATAGCTTGTTACCAATGTGCAGAGGGGAAAGATCTCGACTGTGGAGTTGGTACAATCTTCTCTGGCCGGCAGCAGGGAATGCTGCAGGGGAAGCGCAGCAGGCAGGAAAGCCCAGGCAGGCTTGAGAGCCGCTGCAAATGTTCAGTGCTTGGAGGTAGAGTTCACTAGTAGCTCTCCCTCTGCATGTTTTCCATCTGACCTCCTGCATATGAGCCTTTTGATGTCTTAAATACACCTCATGGCTCTCCTCCTCTTTATTACCATGAGCCTTCATGCTCTTCTCTCAGCATCCCCATCCTCATGGGCCTTCCTTGACTTCTCACCATCCCATCGCGGGATACGTGGTCTCTCCGACACCGGCTCGTGTGTAATTCCTCCTTGCACCAAAAGCCTTCTCTGGCAAAAGAGCCGGGCCGGAGCTCTGCGTGCCCCTCCTGGCACTGGCGTGGGGCTCTGGCAGGCGGATGTGTCGAACAAAGGGAATTCTTCATGCCTTGGTTCTGATCTGCGTGAGAGGGACGGCAGTGTTTCCCTGCCCGGTGCTGGACTGGGACCGCTCGAGGCAGGATGACAGGCGCTGCCCCAGAGCGCTCTTGGAGCAGGGAGGGGGTCTGAAGGATGCAGCCTCTGGACACGGTGAGAGTGTCTGGATGAGCTTCTCTCCTCCCAGCTCAGCCGTGCAGGTGAGGGCAGGGCTGTTACTGGCCTCCAGCCTTGCTCTGCCTTATCTCCTTGGGTTTCTGTACCGGCAGGTTCCTGAGCTGGGAATTCAGAGGGCACCCACGGGGCTGGACCCCCAGCCCCTGACAAGCTGTTTCGTCAGTGGTGTCATGGGTTAGGGCTGGGCCGGCCACTAGACGACTGACATGCTCTCTGTGAACCCCTCTCCTTTCCCAGAGGGGAAGAGGGAGGGGATAAGGGAGAGAGACTGACGGGTTAGGTAAGAAAATTAAAACTGCTTTAATGGAAGCAATAACACTGAAATGAAGCATATACAAATATAAACGACGCCGGTAGAAACCCGGGTTAGGAGCAGAGTGGGGCTGAGATGGGTTTTCGCTGTGCGGGGGTGAGTATTGTCCCTTACTGGCCATGGAGTTACTGGTTTCTTTAAACGAGCTGGTCATAAAAGTCTTCTGCAGTGATGCATGTACCGCCAAAACCTAATTGCGCCTCTGAGCAGCCGAGATAACAGCTTGCAGCTCCTCTAGCGCAGAGCCGTGGGCTCGGACGCTGGGCAGCACCGAAACAAGGAGGGGATGAGGTATTGCCACACGAGACAAACGGTGGCTTCGACCCCCTGTGCTCCGCGTTACGGGGCGTTACGGGTTGACTTGAGGCGGTTGGAACCCAGGTGATGGGGGATTTGGGAGACCAGCGGCTGTTTTTTGAGCACCTGGAGGAAGTTAGGCTGCGTTTCTCACCGTGTTTCCAAGCTGAGCTGTGGCGATGCCCTGGCTGGTGCTGTTACAAGTGTAGTGTTAGCGGAGAGAACGAGCCATCAGCTGTGCGGCGGGAGCCAGCAGCGGTGGGAATCGTTCCCCTGGGTAGATTTACATTGTTTGCAGGGGGAGATGTGCTCTGAAAGAGGAGAGGCTGTTTCCTCGGGAGGACATCTCTCATTCCTCCCTTTTATCTTCTGCCTGCCAAGCCAGGCATGCTGGGAGCACACGAGCTGCTGAAACGTCTGCTGGGGGATGAGGAATCTCCTGCCATGGCTTTTCTGTGCGAGCAGGCTACATTTTCTGCAGTAACGTTAATAACTTCTGTGTGACTGTTTAGAGGGATGAACCTCATTAAAGAAGAGGTATTTAATAACGGGCCTATTTTTATCTCTGTCTTTATCTAACGGTCTGCGCATTTATTTCAGGCTTGTAACAGCACTTTGGAAGAAAGATGTTTTCCCTCCTGGAAACCGTTTTGGGGGTGCATTGGTTATCCTGAATTTCCAATCTGAGTGGCTTCCCTCCTCCTTCTAGAGCAAACGAGCCCCACCAGGACCTTGGCTCCACCATTTGCCTTGGGTATTACGGGAAAGTGTTTCTCGAGGACCGTGCCTTGGATTCCAGAGTCATTAAATGGTTCTGAAGCTCTGACCAAATATCATCAGAGCAACTCCCTCACACGTCAAATGCACCAAACGGGTTTGTGGGACAAGCCTTCCAGGCGCTGCACCGCATGCTTGCTTAGCCACGGGTCAACCCTTCATCCCGGTGAAACCCTGGTGGGCTCCGCAGAGAGCTGCACCTCCCCAGCACCTTCTGAAGCCGTCCTCCTCTCTCCTTCGGTGACAGAGGGCTCCAAGAGTAGATGTTTTCCTGGTTTGGGGATTATTTCCCGGGCTGGGGCATGATGGCAGAGCAGCGCTGCTCCAGGAGCATGGGGCTGGGTTTGCTGCAGGACGCGTTTGACTGTACACTCTCGGAGAGGCTGGCACCTCTGGAGATTAAGCCTTTCTGTAGAGCTTGGGTTTTTTCCTAAATTTGCAGTTTTACTCTGTAATTTCGTAAATTAATCCCTGGCCTGTTGATGTAATGCAGACATTGTGTTTTCAGAGCACTCTCCTGGATTTGATCTCCTTTGGTGGCTGAGGTTGCACATGATGGAGGCAGGTGCTCTGCCCCATCCCTGAAGGGATGCGCTGTCTTTCCAGTTCCTTCCACATCTGTCCCTTTAGCAGCACTGGCTCCACACCCAGGCTGCCAGCCCAAAGGAGTGTTTCTCGGAGCAGAAGGGCTGCTTAGCCCGCACAGCACTCTAGTATGTCCAGAGCAGGGCAGTGGAGCTGGGGCAGGGTCTGGAGCACAAAGCGCTGAGGAGCGGCTGAGGGACCTGGGGGGGTTGAGCCTGGAGCAAAGGAGGCTCCGGGGAGACCTTCTGGCTCTGACAACTCCCTGACAGGAGGGTGGAGTGAAGTGGGGGTCAGTCTCTTCTCCCCAGGAGCAAGCAACAACAGCACAAGAGGAACCGGCCTCTAGTTGCACCAGGGCAGGTTGAGGTTGTTTCCATTGGAGTTGTCCTGGCCTGTCCCAGGCTGCCCAGGGCAGTGGTGGAGTCCCCATCCCTGGAGGGGTTTCCCAGCCGTGTGGAGGTGCTGCTGAGGGACAGGGGGCAGGGGGGACCTGCCAGTGCTGGGGGAACGGGGGCACTTGATGATCTTAGAGTTCTCTCCCAACCAAAGCGATGCTGTGATGCTGTGGTTTGTGTGATGCTGCAGAGCCTGTGGGCAGAGTCATCACCTCTGAACCCTTTTCCCAAGGCCCATCTGTGGCCACACACTTGGGCAGCTCGTGGCTTTGCTCCCTGGTGTGTGGTTACAGAACCACCCAGCTCCGGGCGCTCAGCTCTCCTCTGCTCAGCGTGCAGTCCATGGTCAGATGGCTCCGGCGAGTATTTCTTCCTGGTTCCTCACAGTTCACGCCTGCAAATCCATGCTCTGACTCAGGTGGGCCTGCAGCTTTCTCTTTATATATGTATTTTTTAACATTTCCATGTATTTATTTACAGGGTGACTCCACACCAGCTCTTTTTCCACAGCCCCTTTCCCGAGCCATGTGCTCTCCCTCCTCCATTGTGCCTTAGAAGCCCCTCGCTCTTCTCAGGAGAGAGACCTCTGAATATCATCACGCTGTCCTGATTCAGGGAGGTGTTTTCTCTCATCTCTGCCCTCTGTTTGTTCGAGAACCTGCACTGAAATAAAAAGAAATATTTGGTGTTTCTTGAGGCCTAGAAGCTTGTTTCGCATTTGTACTTGGACGAACGCTGAAACAAGTGTCTCGGCTTCCCCGAGACAGTTCCTTTAGCAGCTCAAGGAGGCTTCTGAGTGAAAAAATAGCTGTATCTCGTTTTCCCCAGCTCTGCTTTAAGCTTGGGGAAGAAATGTAATCAATCTCCCTGGGCCTGTCTCACTGCCTCAGAGAACTAATTCCCATTTATCGCAGCAGCTCTTACCACGCTGCATTCCAGTTTAATTTTTTATGACGTGTGTACATTTTGGAAGGAGCGAGCGTGGGGGTGTTGGAAATTCTAATTAAGGATAACATTTCTGATTCAAAAGATCTGTCTTCAGTCCAGAGGATCTTTTTTTCCTCTCTCCTGGTGTTCCACCAGCTCCTTAATTCCGCGGGAAGTTTTGCTTGGGTTGTTCCCTTGCAGCAGGCTGCTCTCTGCATACCCGATTAATGTATGCGGGCTGTCACTCGGTGTTTCTTCTCTTCTTCTGCTGGAGGTCTCCCAGGGTTGCAAAGACCTTGCAAGCGGCAGTGGCAGTACCGGGAAGGCGCCTGTGATCCTGCACAGGAAAAGCAGCGACACGAAGCTGCGCGTCTCTGCCGTCACTGCGGGGTGTGAATAAATCGATCTCATCAACAATTTACATTTTAACCCCAGACCAGGTTTTATTTTTAGGCTTTGTCATTGAGCCCAAGGGAAACCGTTCCGTTTCTGTCTGGTGGGCTTTCGAAAAGCGCCTCCGCGGTACCGCCGAGACTGTGTTTTAAGTTGCATTTACGTTTTGATATAATCTGCTGCTTTTCTTCTTTGAAGCAAAGCCCCCCCGTTCCCTGTTAATTACCCTGTCGTTTAACCTGCTAACCAGGTTGCTGCTAGTTACCGTCACCGCCCTGTTCCACAGCTGATAACACACAGAAATGATCTGAGCTCTCTGCACCTCGATTCGCTGGAGCCGGGACGGGGCGGCAGCTCAAGAAGGTTTTTGCAGGTCTGGTGGAGGTGCTCACAGACTGGATGATCGGAAGGCGGCAGGAGTGGCTCTGCCCACGGGGGGCGTGCGGCCCTGCAGAGGGACCTCGCCCGCAACAACTCTGTTTCAATGTAGAAAAATCAGTGTTGCTGTAGAGTGGTTGAGCTCTGGAGCAGGTCAGCTCCACCAGAGGGGTTGCAGAGTCTCCATCCTAGCAGATACTCAAAACCCAACTCAAAACCAGGATGCAGTCCTGGGCAACCTGCTCAGGATGCTCCTGCCTGAGCAGGGCTTGGATGGGATGATCTCCAGAGGTGTCTTCCAGCCTCCACTGCTCCGTGACTCCGGATGGCAGTGCTGGTTTGATCATTTACCGCTGTTGACACCACCAGAGCTTGGAGCCGTGTGTGTTTGGGGGGAGTTACGTCCAACCAGGAGCTTGTCAGGTGTCAGGCAGGATTTGCAGTGCTGGCAGCTGGGAAATCAAACTGCTATTAAGTGTAAGGCAGCAGCTTGGATCCAGAAAGCGTGGGGAGATAAGAAATACAGCCTTCCACGATGTCAGGTAACAGCGTCACCCTTCAGAGTGTATTCAGACTTGTCTGCAGCGGTGCCTGCAGCTTCTTCTGGTTGGATCACTGAATTCTGTTCATTATCTCCAGCACTTGTTTTGACCTACTGTGTTTTGAAAACGAGGCTGTTGGAGGCGTAGGGGCAGCCCAGTTGCTGTCCTTGGCAGCTGGGTGTTTTGGTGTACGTCCAGCTTTTCTCAGGTTTGCTGCTAACACCCAGTCCCTGCTTGGCTGGCTGGCTGGACCCGAAGTGGGAAGTGCTGCTTGGAGGGAGCACAGAGAAATGCTGGCAGCGGTGACCTGCCTTAATCCCCGCGGTCTTGACAGGCTGAGGATGGCTGAAGCTGGAGAAGGTTCACAAGAACTTCTTTTATTGCAGAAAGATGGTTCTAAAGCTGCGCGCTCAAAGGATAGTTCACTGTCACCTCACCATCGGCGTTGCCACTCGTTCGCTGCCTTCTTGGTGCCGAGAATAGCACCAGTGTTTTTCAAGAGTTCCTCAGTCTACAAATGAAATCGAGGCCGTTCCTCCCATGTTTTGACAAGCACAAATCAC
>NW_010418367.1:29993-30239 GCF_000710305.1 Buceros rhinoceros silvestris | reverse complement strand
CGCGGGGTGGCAATGTCCCTCGTCCCCTCGGCTGCAGCTGTGCTGGCAGTCTGGGCCAAACCAGCCAGGAGGACACACTGCCAACGGAGACACGGACCCCCTGCAAACAGCTGCCATAGGGCTGCAGCAAGGGCTTCCCCCGACAGACCCGCCTGGGACCACAGGGTGTGTCAGCAGAGACACCACGAGCTCCTCGGCCACTCATGGGTGCTCAGCCCTGGTCTGGGCGGCTCGGGGGTTTTTCTT
>NW_010418367.1:28539-29741 GCF_000710305.1 Buceros rhinoceros silvestris | reverse complement strand
CGCACCCGTCGCACTGGCCCCGTGCCCCCAGGTCACCCACCCAGCCCTCGTTTGGGTGCGAGGGCTGGCGGCACCCACCATCCTGGCAGCGACGGCCGGTGTAGCCGGGGGGACACAGACAGGCTCCTGTGGCAGGGTCACAGCTGGCGTTGTTCGCACACTCCGGACAGATCTCCTGGCAGCCCAGGCCCCAGCGGCCATCAGGGCAGGCTGGAGCGTGGGCAGAGAGAGAGGACACACGGCATCGGCATCACCACGGAGGGCGAGGGAAGGGTCTGCGTTCATCTCTGTGCTTCACGCAAAACACAGACTTTTCTTTGGCAATCCCTGGCTGCCAGCAATGACAACATTGCTGAGTGAGTTCTGTAGACAGCGGGTGAGCCCTGGTAAGATCTGCTCGGCTCTCACTCCTGCGGTGTCAGTGTAGATTCACAGCTCTCGTGGGGAGCTGCGGGCTCCTCGCTAGGAAACGGTGCTGCTGGCAAAGGGTCTGCCTGCCACTCCCTGGCAGCACAGTCAGCTCCCAGATCCGCTTGGGGTTGCAAAGGAGGAGCAAAAAGGCTGAGAACTGAGAAAACCGGGGCAGGAACCCACGTTTAACTGCTCCTAAGCTCCTCCAGGACTTGGGAAAAGTCTGCTCAACATGTACGGTAAGCACTGTGCCCGTGTGACCTTACTGCTCCAACAGACTGTGAGGAGCAGGACTTCTCTACATGACTGACCTCCAGCTGCTGCAACACTGCATAAGCATGAGAAAGTTTTTAATTCAGGATTCTTTTGTTTTCCAGCAGTTAAAGAGTAATACGGTGATTAAAAATACACACCAGTGAAGAAGGACTCCTTTCCTGTGATAAGGACTGCAACAACCAAAAATATCTTCATCTGTTTTACTGCATCTGTTTTCTCATACCTTGCTCACTCCGACACCAGAGCTGAGCCAGCTGAGGCTGTTGTTTGAGACTTACCAGCCAAGACAACATTTTTTTCTGCTTTTCCTGGATTTTAGACAATTCTAATTGCACTTAATGTTTTTAAAACTAACTTTAGCAAATGAAAAATAGCAGCTATACACCTAAATCCCTACCTCGGTGCAGGTGCTGCTGCTGCCTCCTCACCTTGGCCGCAGTCGTGTCCGGTCCAGCCGGGCAGGCAGAGGCACTGCCCCGTCCTCCGGTCGCAGGGTGCTCCACTGCAGAGGCAGG
>NW_010418367.1:26851-28416 GCF_000710305.1 Buceros rhinoceros silvestris | reverse complement strand
CCCCGCCCCGAACGTCCCCGCCGGACACTCTGCACCAAAAACAGCAGTGAGAAACCTGCTCCTAAGGTCCCTTTCCCAAGAGCTCATCACCGATCCAACCCCATACACTAAAAGGAGCTCTGGGAGGAAATGCCGAGACCGTGCTCACGGGCTAGGATGGGACCGCCCAGTTCCCCACACTGGTCACCCGCACCCTGCAGCATTGCACCCTCCACCTCAGTTTGTCTGTCTGAGTATCGCTCCTCTATGGCTGCTTGCCCTTTCGACAGTACTTCTTCATCCAAGAGAGGCCAAACTGGTCTCCAGTCTGGGAATGCGACGCTGCTCCCTCACCGCTGCCGCCACAGCAGCAGCGCCGTGGCAGGGGCTGACAGGGAAGATGCGCTTTTGCTCTGCCTTCGTGACACACGTGCTCACCCCTCGGGCAGGGAGCCCCAGCCACCCTGCTCGCTGTGCTGGGTTCTTGGCCCCCAGACCCGTACCAGCTCATCTCATCACTTGCGTAGGAGGCTGCGGGGGCTGGGACTGCCCTGACTGATGCTTCAATTGGGAGCCAGGCTGGTAGGCAGCAGCACGGCTTGCAGCAGGTACACTGATGTAAAGCAGCAAAAAGGAGCATCCTCATCCCCAGGAGGAGGAAACGCTTTTCCTTCCCTCTGTGCTGAACTCCGGGATGGTATCCCTGGTACCAGAGAGCTCTTTGTCCCCTGTAGCACAACCTAGTGATGGCTAATTACGTGCAGACTGAGGGCCTCAGACCCAAAGATCCTTAAATCCTATCTAAGTCTCCCAGAAAAGCTCCATGCTCGCTTTTGTTCACTGAAGCCAACATTTCGCAAGGCATCGGCAGACGCGAACAGCCCAGCATTCACGAACGGCGGAGGGAAAGCACACCAGCGCGTGGATTTCAAGTGACACAGTGGAGGTTTTGTTATTTCTCCTCTTTGCTAATTGATGGCAGATGTTTGTCTTCACCCTTTAATCATTTCCAGACCCGAACAACAGCCAAGAGCCTACTATTTCTATGCAAATATTTGTGTTATTTCCTGTGACTCCCCCCTACAGGCTTAAGCTCTTTTTTTCATTCTTTTTAAAAATAACCCGACTGAATCATTTCCAGACCCGAACAACAGCCAAGAGCCTACTATTTCTATGCAAATATTTGTGTTATTTCCTGTGACTCCCCCCTACAGGCTTAAGCTCTTTTTTTCCTTCTTTTTAAAAATACCCCGACTGAGGACCCAGCCCGCCGCGACGCCGCTGGGCTCTGGCACAGCAGTGTCGCAGCGTGCGGGGGCTCCAGGGCCGTTGGGACCCCGGCGAGGGGCACAAGCCCTGCAGAAGCTGCTCCTGTCGCTCCTCCGAACCCTACGGAGGGCACTTGCTAGCATTGGCCCTACTGGTGACCACCCGCAGCCCACCAGCCCGGCCACAGGCCGCCAGCTGTGGTGCTGTGCGAGGCGAGGCTGTGCTGGCAGCGGCAGCGGGGAAGAGCTGCAGCTCGGGGCTGGCCATGGATGGAACGCTTGGGGGGACGCTTGGGGGTACGTCCGTCAGCGCGGAAA
>NW_010418367.1:25722-26826 GCF_000710305.1 Buceros rhinoceros silvestris | reverse complement strand
TGGCTGTGCTGGCGGCGGCAGCGAGGAAGAGCTGCAGCTCGGGGCTGGCCATGGATGGAACGCTCAGGTGTACGTCAGTCAGTGCGGAAAGGGCCAGGATGCTTGAACCTTGGTGCCGGTGCTGACCACCGCCAGCATCTTGCTGCAGCGCGTCTTCTCGTAACGCAGCCTGTCTCCAAGCGGGGACTTCAAGAGCCCGGCTTTTTGTATTTGCTGTTGGATGTGACCGGCTGAAGCGTTGACTCAGCAGGAGACAGCCCCACCACACGAGAGGCTGGCCGCTCAGGCTCTGAGGCTGGCAGAAGTTCTTATTTTCCAAGAACCGTGCTCATGTTTTGTAACCGCCACCTCGCGCCAGTGACTCACTGCCTTCAGGTTCCCTCAAACCGCCTTCGCTGAAGAAAGCCAAGCTCTCTGAGACCCCGGCCATCTCCCAGGACACTGTCCACCCGCACCCGCGGAGCCGGGCTGTCTCACTGCGCGCTCAGAGCTGTGCAGTGGTTACCACGCTCTCACCCGGCCCTTTATGCGAAGAGCAGAAAACACATAGGGCCCATCCAGAGGCAGAAATGCAAATCTAATGTAAATGAAATATAACATTTTCTTTTCCACTTGGAGATCAAATAGAGTTTCAATATGGAATAGGGAACAGAGCAGAAAATACGATACTGCTCTGCTGGGCACCGACTGCCTGAAGTAAAAAGACATCAAAGAGGGGAAAAGATAACTGGATATCTATCACCTTCAGCCACAAAAGCAGAGATGCCCGAGTGGCAGGATGAAGTGAGACCTTGTTCTCCTTTTCTGAATAAGACTCATTATACTTGAGAGTTCCTGCTCCCCCGCTGCAAAGGGATTGCAAACTCTTGCAAATGGCAGCTCTCTTGCGTCCTCTAAGGCCATCCCACCTTTTCAGTCGTTAGATCAGCTGCCTGGGCTAAGGGCTCTGAGGGAGCACGGGAGGAATTCTGGAAGCACTTCCATGTTGTTTTGTTAAGAAAAAGTGTGTACGTGTGAGGAATTGTGAGCTCGCAGCACGCTTAGAGGTGCAGGGCCCTTGCCTTACCTTGGTCGCAGTGCTTCCCATGGTAGCCTTGGGGACAC
>NW_010418367.1:25399-25681 GCF_000710305.1 Buceros rhinoceros silvestris | reverse complement strand
CTCTTTCTGGCACTCTCCGGTGACACGGTCACAAGACGCTTCTGGAGAGCAGCTACACTTCTTCTCGCAGCCGTCCCCATAGTATCCAGGGTCACAACCTGCCAACAACCCCAGCCAAGGAGAAAGGATGTGGCACTGCTCGAGTGCCCCTGGGAGCGCAGGCGGCCCCGCACGGCTGTGGGAGGAGAAAGGGTGATGCTCCGCCAATGCTTTTTGGCAACTCACTCGTCTCGCAGCGCTTGCCGCGGTAGCCGGGTTTGCAGCGGCAGGGGCCGCACGGCC
>NW_010418367.1:17623-25251 GCF_000710305.1 Buceros rhinoceros silvestris | reverse complement strand
GGCATTCCTCGGAGCACCCGGGGCCAAACGCCCACTTTGGGCAAACTGGGTACAGAGGGGAAGAGGTGGTCAGTGACCTGCGAGGCCGAACGGCACAGGGCAAGGGACAGACCCTTTCCACCCTGCGCTGGCCTTCCCAGGGATGGTATCTCGAGAGGATATAATCTGAGAATAAGACATTTCTCATAAAAAAGATGAGGACAAGCATACCTAAATGGCAGTACCGTCCATACAACCCAGGATCACACAGACAGGCTCCGTAAATCCGATGGCAACGACCCTGGTTGGCACAGTTGCACTTTTTCCTGCAGTGTTTCCCAAAAAATCCTTTAGGGCATCCTAGTAACAGAGAGACATTTTCTGGGAGGATGAGCCAATTTTGGCAGGGCACAGGAGAAGGGTACCAAAACACAAGCTGTGGAGCATCAGAAGTGAACTCGGGCAGAGGAGGCAGTGAGGGTTAGGAAGAGCAGGGATGTGCTTGTGTCTCCACACAACAAGGCGACGCTCAGAGTGATCAGATTCCCTGAACTGGCTCAAAATCACTTCACCTGCTGCCATCTCCAGCCCTACGAAGTGCCTCAGGGGCATCCATCTGCTCTTCAACTGGTAACTCTGGTCCTGCTAGAAACCTACCCTGCAGGGCTCTGAGAAATCAAGTTTTCCATGTGCGAGAAAGAAACCCATGAGGCCATTCCTATTGATAAATAACAAATTTGCACTATTAAGGGAATAAAATTACTCTTCTTGCTCTGTTATGCTAAAGACCTTAATATGAGAAGCACATGGCAGACAGACGGTGTCAGCAGAAAGCTCCGGCCAGCATCTGTCCCGGCAGCACGTGCCTTCTCCTGTGTGACAACACAGACAGTTTAAGCAGAGGAAATGCCACTGTGGGACAATGGATCAGTTCTTCATTGTTTACTTTAATGCTACCTTCCTGTTTTTTCTCTGCGCCCCTCAATCACCTCCTTCCTACAGAAAGCAAAGGTCGGGGTGTCTCTTGCATTCATTGACATCCTGCCTGGGTCTCCTCCTGCAGTAATCGTTCCCATATGCTCCTAACCAGCTGTCTGAAGTCGTTTTGCCTGACTCTCTCGTTGTCTCGCTCTGTTTTCAGATTCTGTCCCCCAGATTTTAACTCTTTGGGAGCGAGAAACAAATACCAACAGCAAGTGGCATCTCCTTTGGGTGCTTTGGGTAACTGCTGCTAGCACAACTTTTCAAAGCTTTGGGTTTTCTTCAGTGGAAAACACCTTCGTGGTTATGTAAATTTACCACTGAACACCCATTTTTGACATTCTTTTCCAAGCTTCGCTGAATGTCCAGTGAAATACAGATGGATGCCCATGGTCACTGCTGAGAAGCGAACAGAGACTGCAAAGTTCTTCCAGTGTGAAGACAAGGTATCAACCTGGAGCACTGGGTTGTGGGTGAAGAATTCCCTTCACCATACTTTCTGTATTAAAATGACACTTTTCCATGCAAGACTAGGTGACCCACTGAGTCAGGCGGAGCAGGGATGTGTTAAAGCCACTCACTCTGGGATTGGCCAACAGAAGAGATGAAAGATGCTTTCTTTTGCCTTACTGTCACATGAAGAGAGGATGGAGAGTGTGGGCTTACCGTCTTGGCAGAGCTCTCCAGCCACCCCAGGCGGGCAGTGGCAGACGCCCGTGGCGGGGTCACAGGTGCCACCATTCTGGCAGCGGCAGGCCAGGCTGCAGTTCTTCCCGTAGGTGCTGGCCGGGCAGGCTGGGACGAGAGAGGATGGCGAGCCTCAGCCGGCTGCCTCAGCCGTGCACAGCCGCTGCCTCGAGCACCCTGGAGCAGGGACGAGGAGAGTGTTCTCGCCCACTACCCTCCAGCGTGACTCACTCTGGTTGCAGAGGATGCCGGTCCAGCCCACCGGGCAGTCGCAGGCGGTCTCCTCTGCGTTGCACGTGGCTCCGTTTTGGCAGTCCTCGCAGGTCAGGCTGCAGTCGGGGCCGAACGTGTGCTCCAGGCAGACTGCAATGAGAGGGGCTGCTGGTGAAAAACCTTCCCCAAGGCTGCTCGGAGCTGCATCTCAGATTTGGGCAGAGAAATTCCCCGTGTGCAGCTGCGGCAGAGCTAAATGGACCCGTGTTGTAGCACCGGTTCTGTGTCCATAGAAAAGGTACCAGTCAAGCAGATACGCTCACCAAACACAAATAAACCCAGCACACACGATTAATGCAGAAGCCTTCTAAGCAAAGTATGTCATGTACCACTGCTGCAAAATGCCCACCAAATTTTTCTGAAAGCGTGTGCTCTCCTCTTGCTTCCATCTCTTCATCCTCTTCTTCATAGTCATCATTAAAGAGCTGCGTAAATTCGTCTCGCAGAATTGCAACGTGAGGGATTGGGCGGATCATGGGGCGCCGACCATCCAGGGCTTCCATGGGGTCCTCTAGAGCTAGGGAAGCAGTCATGGAGATGCCAGTGTCAGTGCGGGAAAAGAGGAGAGAGCTCTAAGAGGTCAGTGGTAGGACAGCACCTCTGTAACAAGAAAGGGAAACCAGAAAAACTTGTATGGGCTGGGTGTGGGTCAGTACTTGTATGGGCATGTGATGTGTCATGGGTTGCACCACTGAGCTCTATCTGACACCTCTAAAACTTTCGCAGCTTGTTTCCTCTTGTGTTTTGGCCTGAATGGGCTCAGGACAGCTAAAACCTGTGGGAGATGCTTTGATCTTTCTCTGATCCTTGACAGCTCTGGCTTCTCAGGACACTGAGCTCGTCCTCACCGCACCACCTTTGCGCTGCCGTGTTTCTAACCAGAGCCACGCAGCTTCCTCGAGTTTTCAGGAAAATTAAACAGGACTGCGCAGCTAACATTGTGGAACGCATTTCAGTTCAGGATGCCTTTTGGGAAGAGTAGCTATCAGGTACGGCTCCAGGGCAGGCAAGGGTTAAAGGCCAGGTAGCCAGGCTGAGCCCAGGCACACTTGGGAGCCAGGGCAGGGGCTCCCTGAGCCTATAAAAGCCTCGCTGGAGGAGGTGGCTCAGGCATTTTGCTGGAGAGGGGAGGCACTGGGTGCTGCTCTTCTGGTGCAGACTGTGGAAAGCCTTTCCACGGCCCTGGGTGATGCTGCTGGGGGTCACTAGATGAAGAGCGAAGTGTTGGCCACCCTGCTAGGTGGGTAACTTATGTTTGGTGGTGAGATAAAGACACTAAAATAAATCTGTTATTTCTTATATGGAGAGCCTGGGGAGGCTGCTGACTGTGGGAAGGGTTCTGGTTCTGTGGTTAACGTGGAGTCATCGCTGCAGACTATTGTGAGCGTAGCTGTGCCAAAATCCCTTGCACCTTGTGGGGAGTGCTGTGGGACACGGCTGGAGGAGGACTAGCCCTGCCAGGGGAAAGCTTTCCACTGGTGGTGGGAGTCATTTCCACGGCTAAGAGCAGTAAGTGCTGTGAAAAGGCTGGAAGGGTGGTGTGTGGGGCTCCCGAGCTCCAGCCTGCGCTGCTCCCCGCTCGGCCGGGTCCTGGGCAGGGCACGGGCACTTACAGACGCAGCTCCTTTGGTCATCGTCCAGTTTGTAGCCAGTCTCGCAGCTGCACTGGAAGGATCCCAGCTGGTTCTGGCAGGTGTGTTCACATCCCCCGTTATTTGAGGAGCACTCATCCACATCTGAAAAACATGGGGTGCCCCAGTGTCAGGGGAGCCGGCTCCGTACGAGGCAGGAGCCCACATACATCTGTCCAAGTAGGTGGGTGGCATCCTCTGCTAGCTCTGTGAAGCCATCGTGAGCACCCCGGTGACTGAGGGAGCCCTGGACTTCAAAACCCCAGTGCTGGCTTTCAGCTCACCCCTGTCACTAATTGGATAGAAAAAGGCGGGTCAGCTTGTTTGATTTTTTACCTATGAAACGTTATCGGAGGGCTCTGGTAGTGAGCACAACTCATTACAAGCTAAAAAGCCCCACATTCGTCATGCTAAGAAGGTGACTCATCAGAGAGCAGGCAGGAAACAGGAATGAGCTGGGAGAAATGGAAGCAATGCCTGGCTCTTCACAACCAGCCAGAACAATTCCTGTTCTCTTTACTGAAACCTCACTGTTTTGGTTCTGTTCTGCACAAACATTTTTATTTGCTTGTATCTCTTGGGTGAAAATGATGGGCAATGTTGGCCTCGGGGGGTTGAACATACAGTTGTTTCTGCGAATTAATGGAGTCAGCCCTGGACCACCTCACTCTGAGTCACCCTGGTTTGGACTCGGTGTGTTCAGACCATTGCTGCTCCTCAGTCGTGCTGGACTAGCATATGGTTAGGATAGTTGAGTTGCCTTCACACTAAGCCAGCTGAGGAGATTGGGCAGAGAACCAGCGTCAGAGGAGCCTGTTCCATGTGTGCCTCTTGCTGTACCGCAAGGCTGGGGACAGCCAGGCGCTTCTGCTTACCATCACAGCCACAGCCGTCCGTGCTGAGCCGGTACCCGGCGTAGCAGGAGCACTCGTAGCCTCCAGCATAGTTGTAACAGTCTTGCTGACAGCAGTGAGGACCGTTGTCACATTCATTGACATCTAAATAAAGAACAAAGGGCACTGGATGTCAATACTCATCCAGCTCGCAGTGGTGACGGTGCTTGTGGAAACTCTCCCTGACCGGTTCTGGTGAGATTTACTGATCCCCCTGCCAAACGCTGAGCCAGTATTCTTGTTTTCCTCCTGAAATGAGAGAGCTTTATTGTCAGATCATCCTTGGCAATTCGTTCCCAGCCAAGGCAGGAATCCTGGGGTCCCGGGGGAAGCTGAGTAGGGTTTTCAGTTTGAGGTGTTGGTTAAAGGGTTTGTGTGCTTGCAGGGGTGATTCCACCTGTACTACTGACCCCTGCTTTCTGATTTGAACTGGACATCAGTGTTTTATGGAGTGAAGTCCCTGAAGGATGGACCTAGACAACCTGGAGAAAGCAGAGCTCCTGGGGCTTTCAATTTCAAGCCCCTTCTGTTTATAGGACTCTGCGTGTCCACTATGAGGTGGCATTGCCTCAGTGCCCAAGTAGTAGAGGGGTCCTTATCACCAGAGGAGGCTGGACCACGCAGGTATCAGGTAGGAAAACAAACAGCACTGCTGGCTAAAGCGCACTGGGCTTCTTTCAGAGCAGACTTCATTTCAGGTCCTGGCTTTTTTGCTCCTGTGTTGTCTTCAAGGAGAGCAATACCTCATCTCCTTTTACTCTGCATCTGTCTCTAGCCCTGGTAACCTGTTTGTAGTGGCTAACAGAGGGAGATCATAGCATCGTAGAACACAGTACACAGAGATCCTCATCGTGACTTGAAGTGTCTGTAAAAGCAAGGTCGGTACCTTCTCCCTTGCCTTACCAGTGCACGTCTTCTGGTCCTCCTCAAGCCGATAGCCAAAGTTACAGGTGCAGACTGGGCCAGAGCTGGTGTGGTGGCATGTGTGGGAGCAGCCACCGTTGTTGGCCTCACAGCTGTTCACGATCTCCATTTCTATCCCTGCAAAAGGCACACTGGTCAGGGTCCCGCAGCATGTGCGGCATGTGCTGCCTGGCTCGTGCCTTCCCTCGAGCTCCTGGCCCCTGTGTTCGTGTGTGTGCAGCCCTGCTGAGGAGGAGTGATCTGAGTGGGGAAAGGATGGAAACAGTTTTGCACAGAGGCCACTGCTGGGCTGGGAAATGATGTATAAAAATAAGCCGATGGATCGCAGGCAACGCCCCGTGTAGCCTCGGAGGGACAGGCTCGTGGAGCAGGCTCTGGACAATCTCTGAGATGAACCGGACTGCAGACAAAACTGCTCCCACTCTGGACAAGCTGCTGGATGTGCTGCCAACCCAAAGTTGGCTCAGTCTGTGTAAGTACAGAGCTGTTCTGATGCCAGCTAGAAATGGGAGCAGCAGCGTACAGCTAACTGGGGAAACATCCCGATGCCTACAGCTAGAAATGGTCATCACTGACATGCCAGAACTGGTAGGCACAAACATCAACAGCAGCCATATATCTTCTGAGCTTGGCAAAGTTTATGTAAACTTCAGTCTAGTTAATTAAGCCCTCTTAAACCAAAAGGAACGTGTAGCATGGAGCTTTGACTCAGTCCTCAGGAAAACAACTTCTGCCTACAAGAACATTTTTGAGTTTTTAGTGTGTTCAGCCCCAGGGAGGATGAAAAAGGGGAGCTTGATGCTTCCCAGTGGATCTGTGCACATCATAAACAAGCTGTGCCATGGTGGAAGACTATCTTCCAGATTTCACAACGTGAATAGAGTCCCTTTGTTTTCCCTTTTCTAACCAATGCAAGACCAGCCAGGGCTTTGCGTAACAAATGTGCTGAAAGGAGCATGGAGAAACAATTTTCATGCAAGAAGGCTACTTAATTCTGTACTTAGCACCAAAGCAGAGGTATTGTCAGTGGCTATGGCAATGAATCACAGCAACTGGAGGAGCCCCGTCAGAGCACGAGCGGGGCTTGTGCTTCCACTGGCCCTGATCTCAAAAGTGGCCCTTGAGGGCTGGCATCGCTTACCTGGAAACCCATGACCCGAGCAGCAATGAAACTGTTTTGTCACCTGTGGGCCAGGTAGCTGAAGCCACCAAGGGTCATCTTCCCTGCTGCACAGCCACAGTGCTGGCTGAGGAGGAAGCTAAGATTCATTAGCTTCCTAACCCAATCCTCTGCAAGTCTGGCTGCCTGACACGCAGCTTCACCCCAGCGCGGAAGGAGCTGCATGTGAAAGTGAGCCATGGAGCCCCTTCTTACACAACATGCAGTGCCGGGTAAACCACGGTCCTAGGAAGGAAGGTGAGCACGTGCTTAGGCTCTTAAATAGCATGTCATCGGTCTAGTGCCTCCCATCACTCTGACTGATACCGATGCCTTTCAAGACCTGGTTTTGGTCTGCAAAGCCTTACCCTCATACCCTTGGCAGGCTCCCAGGGAGCTGCAGCAGCTGCAGAGGTGGAGCATCACGGCTTCCCGTACCACCAGCTGCCAGCACTGGGACAGCCACAGTGGCTGTGGGCTGTAAGGGGCTGCTAGGGCTAAACGCTGAGAGCTCTGCCTCGGCCTATCCCCGCTGCTGTGCACTGGCGGGACAAGGACACGTGACAATCTGGCCCGTTCTTGCACAATAGTGTTTATTTCTTCTCTTGATGGGAGCAGATGCGATCACTTCACTAGCTCAATTCCTTCTTCAGTTACACATCTGCAGCTGACTGAACCCATCCAACAAAGTCCCCAAGAGCAGAACTTGGCTTATTTGGAGCCTAATGGTTCCAAATAAATTGCCTAAACTAGCAAAAGTAGCTTCATGGTAACTTTAAAGATCAGAGAAAGTTTTTTATCTTGGTGGGAGAGTAAACAGCCTCGAACCTGCTTGTGGAATTCTTCAGAAAGTATGGCCAGCACTTGGCCCCACCAAACCACAGCGGACAGCGCACAAACACTCGTCTGCCGCAGCAAACCCGCCTCCCGTCCCCCGCCCCGAGACGCTGGTACTCACGATAGCATTGCTTGCCATCTGCCCCCAGCTCGTAGCCCGGGTTACAGGTACACTTGAAGGAGCCGCGTGTGTTGAGACACTGGTGCGCACACAGGGCTACGCCGGTCAGGCACTCGTCCACGTCTGCAGGACAGGGGCAGTCA
>NW_010418367.1:17048-17434 GCF_000710305.1 Buceros rhinoceros silvestris | reverse complement strand
GACAGCTGTTACTACCTTCAAGTTTTTCCCTGGTTTCTAGCACCCTGAATTCTTTACTGGGGTCCAGACCAACAAAGAAACAGAGTTAGGAGTTCGGAATTATTGCGAAGCTTCCTTGGATATCGGATCGTGTGGAACTCGAGTGTTGCTCCAGACAACTCGAGCAGGGCTCTTGGACAGGCGTCAACCGAGCGCTGCCGAGCCACCCCCAGAAGGCCTGAGCATCACTCCATGAAATTCACAACTGGAGAGACACGGTTGTTTCCCCCGGGAAAGCTGTGGCGCAGGGATCTTACCTTCACAGGCCTTGTTGTCGGGCGCCAGCCGGTAGCCAGGGTGGCACTCGCAGCGGGCAGTCCCGCGGTGGTTGTGGCAGCGCTGGCATG
>NW_010418367.1:16350-16930 GCF_000710305.1 Buceros rhinoceros silvestris | reverse complement strand
CTGTCGGAGCAGGGGTTCCTCACTGCGGGTCAAAGCAGAAGAGGCAGCTGGTTTCACACTAACCCCAGCTCTCACGGACAGCGTGCTCAGGGGAGAGCAGCGCGTCACGCAGCCGTGCGCAGCAAAGGACTCTGAAAGACTGTTCTCCACCGGACAGAAAATCTCTGCCTCCGCTCCCTCCAGGCAGGAGCGGTTACACGGTGTGAGATCCTGCAAGAGGCAGGTGCTAATCTGAGTAAACCCCCTCCAGCAGAGGCTTGGCAGGGCACGTCCCTCTGCAGAGATTACAGAGCAAGTGCCAGGCACGCGTGCCTCAGGGGGTTGTGTCTAGCGGTCTGCCAGGCTCTGACCTGCTCCAGGACCCGGACAGATGCTACAAATCCCAGCCGACTGCTGCATTTCTAATACCCCAGTTGTTCCTTTTCCCTTAGCAACTTCACAGCTAAAGACTTCCCTCCTCCTGCTTCCTGAATGCCAACAGCTATGAACGAGGAGATTAAACTTCTGCTCTCTGTCCCCTTCAGCTTCCCTCCCTCCTGCAGCCGGCAGCAGGTCAGCCAGGAAGCTGTCTGCAAGCAGA
>NW_010418367.1:12772-16239 GCF_000710305.1 Buceros rhinoceros silvestris | reverse complement strand
CTCGGGGGACCGTGGGGAAACGAGTGGGAGCCGATCCTGTCCCGCTGCGACACGCTGCCGTTCCCTCGCTTTCTCAGCAGTGTGTGCCTTCATACAGTTCCATTTGTGTTGGCCACGCTCCTTCAGCCCTTCCTCGCCCTTCAGAACGAGCTGCAGAATACGTCCACGACAGCACAACATGCCGAGTTTTTACTGGAAACACCCCGGTGTGATCTATGTGACATCTGAGCGTTCCAGCGCACGTTCCCCGTTCCCCCAGCTCCCAGCTGGCCCTGTCCGAAAGGGACGAAGTGAGGCTCTGCCTCCCCAGCTCCCCACGTGCGCGAGCTCATGGGGACTCACGGATGCAGCGCCTGCCGTCTTCCCGCAGCTGGTAATTGGGCCGGCACTGGCAGCGGTGCTGCGCCAGCGTCACCTGCACGCAGTCATGCTCGCAGCCGCCGTTGTTCAGGGCACACGTGTTCACAGCTACGAGGCAAAGGGACAGAACATTGGTCACGAAATAATGGCACCTGGGCGAGTCTCTTCCACAGGCCCGGGGCAAGTCGCACACACTTCGGCAGAGCGCTGGGAATCAGAAGTTACAACTGGGGCATATTCAGCCCATTCATGGCAAGCTCTGTAAGTGAGGGGTGTGTTAAATGTGAGCGGCCACTAAAAAAACCATTCTGCAGGCAGCGCAGGGGAGCGGCCACCCACCGCTGTGCCAGGGAGGGACCTGGGCAGAGCCCCTCGGGAGTTCGAGGTAAGGTCAACTCAACAGTGTCGAGTAGTGGCTTAAAATCACTCTTTTCTACAACAGGAGCTCCCGGCAGTTTTCCTGGGAGGTGAGACCAGGACGTGGGGCTCTGGGCTAGGTCCTCTGTGGGATCACAGGGGAGGGAAGCTGACAGCCAGCAACGCTTCCTCACGAGCACCCCCCTCTGCTGAGGGGTGCCTGTGCCAGCACGCAGCCTTCTTGTGCCGAGCTATTGCTGAAATTCCCCTAAATCTGGTCAAGGACAGTCACTCTGGGTGCACTGCCACAGCTCCATTACTGCCCAGAGAGGGTGAAGTCAGATTGTCCTGGAACAAAATGATACAGAAAACTAAGTTTCTGACTCCATGCTGTGCACCGGGCATGGAGTACCCGCAGGTACCATCAGTTCTTCTGGGAGCACCTCATGTTTTAAGACACATCCTGCATGTCTGCAGGGGTGCAACAGCCGCAGCTCCGTGCCGTCACTAGGAGATTGCTGCATGGAAGAGGATGAGTGGGCTCATCCACGCTGCGAGTAGCGGATGCTGTGAGCAGCAGAGCTGGAGCGTGCGGCCATACGCTGGCGGGAGCTGCGATGTCATCCTCAGCATGGGTGGGAATTGAGGTTTCTGACTGGTGTTCCTGGCCGTGCCACGGTATTTCTGGGTGGCATTGCGCAAGGCGCTTTCCTGCCCAAAGGATTTCAAGCAGCCAGAAAACAGAAGGTTTTGCCTAGGCTACAGCAGAAAACATCTTGTGACCAAACCCGTGGGCTATCTTCTCGTTACAAGCTCGCTATCCTTAATCAGCCTTAAAACAGCCTTCTCCCTGCTCCCTGTTCTTATAACCTAGGACTTCTCTGCAGGATAAGCGACACAAGCATGATGCTCAGCTGGAGAAGCGTGCACCTTGCAACCAGAGTTTGCCTGCTTCCTTTCGCTCAACTGCAGCCACCCAGGGCCACCAGCCTTGCTGTACCCAGGAGAAATTTGAGCTAGAAAACAAAGCAGGGAAGGCCCTTCTGGAGAGGGGTTCACAGGCTCTGGTAGATAAACCATCTTGGGGCAATTAATTACATGCCTCCAAAGTGATGAAAGTCTCTTTGTAGACCATTGCACATCTCCTGAGTTAGCCTACCTACTCCTTACTCAGTGCCCATCTCAGAGGCTGCTCCGAAGAGAGGTGTCCCCATGGGAACCGGGAAATTGGCCTTTAAGGTCTGTTCTTCCCCTTGGGAGACACAACTGTGCAGGGAACACACACCACGCTGCACACCAAAGCCATGTGGTGCGACACGGCTAAAACCTGGCCACAGTATGAGCTGGAAACCCAGACCTGGTTTCCATAAGCAGAATGTACGATGAGTTGTGGTCTCATGCATTTCTGGACTATTTTTCAAACTCCAGAACAAACTAACTCATGTGCTGACTCTGAGGAATCTTAGAAGAAAGCTAAAAATACCTCTAATGAAAAACATCGCTCCACAAACTAACGCTTCAGGTACTCGCAGTGCCCTCCACAACCTCGAGAGCTCTGCTAAGCAGGCGGGCTGGGAAGCACATGCTAGTAGAAGCATCTGCTTCTAACGAGGTCTCTGAATCCCTGGGGATGTCAGGTCTGTCGGACACGCGGGTGCGTAGGAGCGGGCGGTGGGTGCCAGCGCCTTGTAATGGGTGGGTGTGCAGCACCGCTCCGTCTCTGAGTGCTCAGTATTCTCTATGGACAAAGTACTGAACATAATTGGATTAAGCCTCTCTTGTATATTAGGGAAAAACTGACATGCGGCACAGGAGGAAAACAAAAGGCAAAAAAATATGCCTTGACTGTGAGTGGAGGAGCTCCCTCATTCCAGAGTTTTAACAACTGCGTTTTGTATGCCTCTGATGAACTGAACAGCATTTGGGGGAATAAAAGTGACTTAATAGGGTCCAAGTATTGCTGTACACAACATAGGGCTGGAGCAAGGACTGCGAGTTTACGTTAGCTGTGCTGACATTGTTCCCTTTAATCCATCTGGAAGGAACCAACAGAAATACTCCACGTTCCCAAAAAGTTATGGGTCAGAGTTACAGTACTCAAGCTTTAGCAGAGATGGGTGGTCATTTTAAAATATTCTGATATATTGAAGTGTTTAATAACTTATATTTAAAAATACCCATAAATAATGTGCTTGTTGGTGTGGGGTTTTCTAAAGAAGTAAAACAATGCTCCTGCCTGCCAAAACATTCCTTCAAATGGGAAAAGTACTGGGCCAATGGATTACAAGCCAACGCATCTTACGTCTAAACCAGCCTCCCAGATTGCAGTTATTTGTATGAGTGTGCAGTCTAAATACCTGCCTGCCCTGCATTCCTCTGAAACACCACTTTTCAGAGCGGAAAATCCCTGCAGTCCAGGTGGTTCTTTCTTGTACAAAACTTAAGCAGGCCGGTGTCTTTCCATCAAAGCAAGGGCCGTCTGATCCCGGCTC
Source organism: Buceros rhinoceros silvestris (assembly GCF_000710305.1). Taxonomy (NCBI): domain Eukaryota; kingdom Metazoa; phylum Chordata; class Aves; order Bucerotiformes; family Bucerotidae; genus Buceros; species Buceros rhinoceros. Next base: position 13,030 of record NW_010418367.1, on the reverse strand, counting down.
TCCTCAGCTGGCTTCTGTACCAGCCAGGAGACCTCACTGCTGGCCTTGGTTTAGTTACTGTTCTTTTTTTTTTTCTTTGCTGTTTACAGAACCATTCTAAAAATATTTCCATTCCCAGATGCTTTTCTAGCCTAGCATTTCTGAGACAAGGTTACCAAATCCAGTGTCCCCCTGTGCATCACACAGATTTTTGCAATTAAAGCTCAGACAGATTTTCCCCAGATGATATTTCATTGTCTGCAGGAGGGACATCACTTC
>NW_010418367.1:12140-12618 GCF_000710305.1 Buceros rhinoceros silvestris | reverse complement strand
TGCCTGAAAGATGCGAGCTCCTACATTCTGACCCTCTCGGGCCCAGGAAACAGACAAAAAGGGATGAAAGGGATGTTGTTGCTACTGGTCACACGTGGGAAGTGGGTCTGTGAAGCAGCTGCGTATCACAGGAGCTCTGCACCCTCCAGCTGACCTGCACGAACTGGCGAGAGCTGAACTCAGCCCCTGCAGCTCCCCTGCACCCTTCCGGGAGCCAGGCAGCCCCTCCCTCAGCCCAGGGACCGTCAGCAGCTTCTCATCATCGGCATTCGCTCCCTTGGCATCTCTCCCCAGTTGTCCCAAAGCTCCATGGCACAGGCCAGCTTGGCAGCGTGTTGAGCTGCCGTGAGAACCTGGAGCGTAGCCCTCGCACTGCGGTGAGGTGCTGATAACACCCGGGTTGGCTCGGGCTCCGCCGCTCTACCGGCTCCCCTTTCCCATCCTTATCCCCTTTCCTTCAGAGCCCAACCCACTGCCA
>NW_010418367.1:10622-12080 GCF_000710305.1 Buceros rhinoceros silvestris | reverse complement strand
TCCTTATCCCCTTCCTTTCAGACCCCAGCCACTTGCCACCAGAAGCAGTGAGAGACCACTTCAGAAGTAACCGACCGCAGGCAGCTGTAACCAGAGTTGAGTAGAACAGTCCCTCTCGCAGCATCACCCAAAACCATCGATGTTCAGAAATGTGCCACTGGCCGAAGAAAAGGTCCAATTTTCTACAACGTGCAAGTTGTTCGTACAGCACATGCAAACAGAAAACCTCTACCAAGTCCACACAGACAAGCATCCTCTGCGCAAGGTTCCAGCCCACACAAAGTCCCGCTCACTACATGAGTCGCTGCTATACTTGCGATTTCTTCATCTGAAGTACTCTTAACATAAACAGGGATACATCGTGTAATCCCAAACCGATTTATTCCAACCTCAGACAATTTCCAGAAACATGTTGTGTGCTAACACAGACCATCTCTCTGCTCGGCAGGCCAACAAAAGCAATTGGCTCCGATTAAATCCTTTGCCTTGGACTGGATTTCATCCCTCTGCTGAAGCAGTGGAGAAGGACCTGAAGATGTCAGCTTCCTGCCTCCTGCCCATGTGGTTCTGATAAAGACAGAGGTGATTTCAGGACGTCCAGTGACTCTTTCTGTTCTGTTTCACTCTCAGCAGAGGTGTCTGCTCTTCTACTCCCTCCCCTCGGTACTAAAATCACCAGTGACTTGCTAGGCTTGACCTTCAAAGATACAATGAGAGAATCCTGCACGGTGGAGCTGCAGGTCACCCAGCGCATCAACGGTGCCAAAGGTGCCCACACCCCCCAAGAAAAATGCTTTTAAAGGCAATGCATTTCTTCCAGCCCTACACAAGGGCTAACCCAAACAGCTGTGGACACGAACCTGCTTCCCAGGAAACAGCTTGGAAAGGCACCTCAGTAACTGCTGCAAAGTCTGGTTGCTTTTTTCTCTGCATTGAGCCTTGCTTTAGCATCTGCAACACTAAGCACAAAGGTGCGAACAACCACCAAGGGTTGCATCAAGGGTGCGAAGCCATCATAAGAGAGGAGCAAAAGATTTTTACCTGTTTTCCAATTCTTTGACACCTTCAAGAATAAAATAAGCCTCGATTTTCCATCACAAGCTTGTTCAGCTGGCAGGCGGAAAGGACCGATCACGCTGAGCCCAGCCCCAGCAGCGGGGCTCCTCGCCCAGTCCTGCACCACCAGGCTCCACGGGGAATTCTGGAGCTCCCCAGTGCTGGCCATTAATTGGAGCTTTTGTGGGGACTGGAAAACATCTAAAGAATCACATCCGTGATTTTACAGACCTTAACCAGAAACTTCACAGCTATTGCCTTTTTCTGTCTCCAAACTGTTTTCTGGCCCACGCTGCTGCTCGCTGGGGCTGCCAGCAGCTTCCCAAAGCCCGACTCCAGCTTGACCCAGCGCTGAGCTGCAAACCTCCCCCAGCCCTGGCTCCACCACCAGCAGTTCGCTCT
>NW_010418367.1:6672-10528 GCF_000710305.1 Buceros rhinoceros silvestris | reverse complement strand
GCAGAGCGGTTCTGGAGCAGAGACAAGGACAGCAGAGTCTCGCTGTCTCCAGGTCTCTGTTCCTGCTTACTCCTTTTATTTAGTGGCAGTCGTTTCCTGTTTTAGCAGCACTGAATCTTACCCGTCCAGCAAAACTAGAGGAACCAGAACTAGAACCACCTAGAACCAAAACACAGCTTTTCCCAGTTAACCTGACCCCTCAGAACCATGCAGAGAAAAAAAAATCTTTGTGGAAGCCAAGCCAGGGCCTGCAACTTCACAGGAGTGAGGACGTGTGCTCAGGTTCTCCTGAGCAAGACGCGCCAACCTCAGCCCAGTCAGGCGCTGCAGCATCTCCGCCGCGTTCCTTGCCCAGACAAACACACCCTCGCTGATCCCTTCGCAGGCACTAACCAACGCGACAGCGACACAGCAGGGCATTACCAGGTAGAAGCTGGCCTCAGGCTGGGCATTTAGCCAGAGGAAAGGCTTTTCTCCTCCCCAGCGGTGCGGGAGAGGACTCCTGAGGCAGGAAAATGGAAGTGTGAAGGGAGGGTGTGTGGAGTGGGGCTGCTGCCCATGCCCCATGCTCGCTGCCAGGTAACTTGTGTCAGGAATGCTGGCTTCATAAAACCCGCCCAAGTCCCAAGATCAAGTCTGAGCAAAGCCTCTGACTTCATAGTGTAAATATTTATGTAGAGTGAGCACTAAAGGGAAGAACCGCTTGCATGTACTTGTGAAAACACCACAGAAAGTGAGTGCACACTCAAGGGCAAGGGATTACTACGATGTGACCCATGCAAAGCCACCTGGCCAGACCGCACACCACTGCCAGGCTCGTGGGCTCGCCGTCCCAGCGTCCACAAAGGCAACGAACAGGAGAGTAGCAACCAGACCCGGGGCAAGAACGTCCCCTTGGTGGCCTCCCCGTGGTCACCAGCCAAGGTGCTCCCCTTGCCCAGACTCTGCTGTGGGGTGGGCTTGTTCCAGGGACACAAACAGCCTGTATTTACACGACTTTGCGTTGTGTAAACTCAAAGCACGTCACGCTGGGCTGCTGTGCACGACGGCTGCTGTGCAGCCAGCAGACACAGCGAGGAAAGCTGCTGGGGTCCAGCACCGAGCACCACCAAACAGAATCTACAGGGGCACAGAGCTGTGCACCAGGGAACAGCATCAAATGGGGCAGCTGTGGCACGTGGGTGCCCGTGGGACAAGGCTGGGGACAGCGGGCAGCCATAAACGCCAGCAGAGGAGTCACCTCCAAGTTGGTGCTCTGTTGTGAGCTTTTACAAGGAAAAGCTGTTTATTGCCACCCCTCCACACAACCGGCTTCAAGGGTTGGTACAGAGCTCTTACGAAGGTGTGACACAGGTAGATATAAATACAGACACACACACACAGGCGCACGCACGCACATTTCTGTCACAGAAGTGTAAAGAACAAAAGCCTCCACTCCTGACACCAGACAGCCAGATTTGTAGGTCCGCTCCGTTGTTATTTTAGGAACAGTCTTGGACGATTATGTAGTGAGAGATTTTACTCACCCTGCCTGGTCTGCGTCTACTTTCCCGCGTACTTTGTGGCTCACAGGGGTACAGGCATTGCTGAACCCAGAGCAGACCCTGCCAACTGCACTCCCCAGAGCTTCCAGAAACTGCCCAAGTTACTCCCGCAGTAGATCAGGTTTCATGAATAGAGACCCCTAAATTTTGGCAGATGAATCCCCACACTGTGCACATTACGGCAAATACTTGCTCAGAAGTTTAATGCAAAGCAGGTTTGCAGCACTCAGCGCAAGCAGCACGGAGCAGGGCAGCTCTGCCTGCCTGGAGCCCGGCAGAAACGCTCTGCACAGCGAGCTGCACCAGCGGCTGAGCCTGAGAACAGGAGCAGAGGCTGGAGATTGCTTTTAAACAAGAGATTCTGCCCTACAGTGATCCCGTTTATACTTTCCCTGGAAATAATTTCACCTTCTGGCACTCACCCTGCTAGAACTCTCCATATTTCAGCGTATCTCATGTTTTATTCTATGAGGCAGAGGCGGCAGAATCACCATACACCACAAAAAAGAGAACTATATCTTACCGAGAGGTTATTAGATGACAGACCACATACACACTGCAGGCAAACAGCAGCACACGCAGCCACGAACATGGTTTACGTGTTCCGCGCTAAAGCCGTGGGCAGGGAACGGCTGGCTTTTCTCCTCAGCCGTGATCCTTTTGCTTCTGGCTTTTTCCAGTGAAACATTGGGCTCTCGGTGAACATGCACCTCGAGCGTACGTCTCGCTAGGCTTGCCAGAGCATCGTCACGTAGCTCGGGCAGACGGGGGAAGCTGTGCAGGCTGTGCTGGGCATGGTGGGTACCGCTTCCTCCGATGGCATTTTTCCTGCTCACATCACCAGTCCCAGCTGGAACCCGCAGGCTCACGCAGCCATTTTTAGCAAACTCTGGAACGTGACTATATTCTGAGAAAAACCAGCAAATGGCCTTTGTAATCCCATAGCCCAGGAATTCTTTCCACTTGCATGAAAATATCCCTCAAAAAATGGAAAAATGTGTCAAATAAAGCTGTGAGGGAGAAGCGGTTTAATAAAACCAGCAGCAGCAGCAGATGCTGGAAGGCAGACTCCAAGCTCCGCCCCGGTATCTCTGAGCCCTAGTTTGGGGCAGGCAAACAACAGCATTTCAAGAAATTGGCCCAGAAATCAGCTGCAAGCCAGACCTGGCATCTGAATGGTAACGTCTGGACACGCACCATCCAAGCGGCCGCATGACCAGCACCCCAGGGAAGAGGGTTCCGAGATCGTTCCGGGCACTGCTCCGCACAGTATTTGCACTGTCTGTCACACCCCGTGCCTACCCCGCGGACTGGGGCAATAGCTGAGGTGAAGACAAAGACTGACTGGAACCTTTTCATCATCTAGTCGATGTGTTAGTTCTGAAAATGGCATATCTGATACACCCTGTATCAAAGCAGCGGCACCAAAGCACCGTGAGTTACTTCTCCTGAACCAGAATAAACTGAGGAACTGCAAAGAAGTCAAAACTGTCCATGCCCACATTGAGGAACAGCAAACCTATGAACCCAGTGATAAAAACGTGTCAGGGAAGACCACCAGGGTCCCGAGAAACCAAGGAACATGTGATCCACCAGTGACTGCTCACGCTGCCTGCACAGAGGGTGGATGGGGTAAGCCAGCGTAAGCAGGTTTTTGTACGCTGCCATGTACAAAGAATTAGAGGTTCTCAAGAAATTTAAACCGGTGCCTTACCAAGGCAGGTCCTGCCATCGGCGTGCAGGCGGGAGCCGGGCTGGCACTCGCAATAGTAAGATCCAAGAGTGTTCACACATCTGTGCTGGCAGCCCCCGTTGTGGACCTGGCACTCATCAACATCTGCAAAAGAAAAAGATTCGGGGAAAAAAATTCAGAGTGTGGACATGATGGTCTGAAGTCAGGATTATTTATCCCCTGGTGACTGGCTCCAGATTTGAGGAAGGAATGCAGAGGGAACAACATTGCCATTTCGCGACGTTTAATCAGTCAAGATATTTCAGAAATTTCAAGGACAAGCTTGCAATCAGCAGAAAAACTCCTAAAGCACCGTATTTGTCAACGGGTAGAAACCACCTTGTTCACCCGGCAATGGTCACTTTCCCCATTTGCTCTGAGATTATGGATTAATTAATATTCAACACCTCCTTGCTCTTTTTGTGTCACTGTGCCAGTCCCTTGTCACCTACAGGAATGGGGAGAGCAAACACGCAGCATCGCAGACTGAAGTGAGGGGAGGCAGGGGAGTCGAACGCCTTGGGGCCGCAGCAGCAGATGTTCTCCCCCGCTGAGCCATCCTCGTGCTCTTGCTGCACGG
>NW_010418367.1:5903-6517 GCF_000710305.1 Buceros rhinoceros silvestris | reverse complement strand
GCCACCCAGCCCAGCCACGAGCCAAAGGTGAGAGGTTTTACCGTCCAGCTTCTCATCTCAGTCCTTTGTGAAGCATTTAACACATTTCACACCATTTATTCCTGGAACCCGCTTGACCTGCTGCTGGAATGCAGCTAAGTCTGGGCTACCTGGTGCTAAGCTCTGCTCAGAACAGCTATGCATCACTGCAGAGAAGGAAAAGACGTTAACAGCCGGAGGAAGTTATTACCACAGATTTGTTCGTCGTTATATGACACTTAAGAACATGATGAAGTCCAACTGGGCTCCCAAGTACAAGCGGTGAGACTCTGACCGCGCGTCCCCAGGCCTCTGCTCCCAGCCCAGGAGAATGGAGGCAGCAGTTCCTGCAATGAGGAACCCACCAGGCCAGGAAACCTGTGCAGCTCCATTCCTGTTGGTAAAACTGCAGGCCCTCAAACAAAAGGCATTCTCTGGGCCAGAAAAATCTTCTGCCAAGTGCTGAGCAATCTTTGAAGAGCTGAAATGGGAACTAGCCCATGAGTTCGTGGTAAAAAATCCTGTTATGTTTTATTATGGCAGCTCCAAACCCAGGGAGGCGGGCGGCAGCGTGTTATGGAAAGGGAGAGTCATTC
>NW_010418367.1:282-5748 GCF_000710305.1 Buceros rhinoceros silvestris | reverse complement strand
GACCTTAAATGGCCTTGGAGCGCTGGGAATAACTTCCAGAACTGCGGAGAGACATAGAGATGTCTGGAGCGCCCAGTGACATGGTGCTAACTAAGATGCTTATCAGACGCTTGTCAAAGGCAATTCAAGTTTCTGAGACATCAGACTCCTTCACGTGGCTATAATTAGAAATCACGGAGGAGTCCGTGGGCAGCGCAGCCCTCGATCCCTGCCCTGCGTGTGTGCGCACACTAGTGCACTGCCTTCAGAGCTCTCTGGTCGGATGGGGAACACGATCGCGTCCGTGTTAACAGCAAAACAGGCAATGCCTTTTCTCCATGGAGAGGAAGCGCCAGGAGCTTGGGCTCTATTAAATGCATTTTCTGCGTTTTGTGACGACGCCTCCAGCACGTGCAGCTGCTCCCCGCTCCCGCAGGCAGCGAGTCCCGCCAGCAGCAGCACCACGCCGAGCCAAGCGGAGCGATGCACCAGCACCCCTTCACCAATGCTGTTACTAATGAGATAAAGAAACATTTCCTGGGTGAATCACGGCAGGGTGTTGCCGCTGACTGTCTTTGCAAGCCAAAATCCTGCTCGAGCCTCACCCTTGCCCAGCGCCTGCAGCGCTCCCTGCCCGAAGCATCGCCTTAGCTGCCCCCTGTTGCCTCACCTGACTGCAGGCACAGCTCGCAAAGCACCCCAAAAACTACAGGAGAAGGAGAAATACAACCCTGCTACAATTTTACACCAGTTAGAATAATTTTACATTAATCAGACTCATTGCCAACAGAATCAGCCAGCAGCAAGCAAAGGGTCAGGGCAGAGATGGAAAGCGAAGTGGAAAGGGTGAGGCTTGCTTGTTCATGAGCTACACAACAGTAACAAAAATGACTGTTTCCTCAGAACATTTTTCATTATAAGAGTTCACACTGCTTAGAAAGTTAAACGCGAAGGATGAGAGCACACGAAAGCAGCTCTCTGCCCTCTCCACCCTGGTGATGCCCAGTGAACCACAGACTCGACCTCAGGTGTCCTGCTGCAATGGCCATAGGCGGCTCCTTCCCCAGAGCTCCCCGCTGCCGCTGCAGCCTTCACCAGCCCAGCAGAAAATGGTCATCTCTGTCACGCCAGGAATCCTCCTCTGAGCACTTTAGAAGGTTTTGGTATTTTCCTCTTGTTTTTTCCAAGACGGTTTTTAAAGAAAGGAAAATGAATAGATTTTTGAGGTGAAACGTAAGCTGTACGTGATGCTCTCCACAGAGAAACCCAAACCCAAATCCAAACCAGCTTTTTTCAGGGAGGAAAAAAACATGCTGTGGCACAAACCTGTCAAAGCAACCAAAGCATTTTGCACTGCGGAGGCTTTTCGCAATTTGGATGCTGCAGAGCCCTGGAGATGGCCCAAGGCCCATCGCTCAGTGGACAGAGGATGGCACTGCCGCCCCCGGCGCGGTGGTAGAAGGGGAAGGCACTGGTCTTCCCACAGCTGCCCAGGGCCAGAAGCAAGGTGACATTCCTGACCCGCGTGATGGGAGCGCGGTCAGCCCTGTGCCCGTCTGGCACAGTGAATGGTGGGGGCCGGGTCTTCCAGCAGGGCAGAGCCAGGACACGCTCCGTGCTTTCACTTCTGCTACTTCTCTCTTTATTTTTAACATCTCTATGGGCAGAATTAGCTATTAATACACAGAATTGGCTCTGTTCAGCTCAAGAACAGGAAAACTGGGGTTTGGGAAGATTTTATAGAGAGCAATAAAGATTTTTGGCCGGAATTTAAATGATTGTTCCACTGCTTCCCTTCAACTCTAAGCTGAAGCCATAGAGAACTTACCGTCCAAAAAAGTTAGCGATGTGTTGAATAAACTTCTTCCTTTCACCCCATTACTCACACTCAGTAGTTACACATCTCCTCTCTAAGTATCTCTTCTTCTCTCCCTGTGTTTTTCACCCTCTAAATCTCTGTAATTACAGTGGCTGTCCCCACCCCGAAGCACCCCCTGCCCCGTCCCACCTTGCCCTGGAGAAGTGCCAGTCCCTCCTCACACCCTGGTCACAGAAACACCCGTCACCTTCCCCACTACACGCTCCCCACGTAACCCACTGTGTCCCATTTTCCCTGCTGCAGCCTCGCTTATCTCCTTCTGTGGTAACAGAGATTTTTGGACATAAACTACATGATGGGATGGCCAAAGCAGAACACGCCCAACCTTTGCACCCCTGACAGGAGGGCAACAGGGTCATCCCCCACAGAATCCGAGGTGTGTGTCTTTGGAGGTAACGCAACTGTGCAATCTGCCCAAGCCCATCCAAGCTCTGGAGAGGGGGCAGGTTCACTGGCCACCCCCAGCAATGGCAGCAGCACCTCCAGCCTGCCCAGGGGTGTGCAAGGAGTGATTCACCCAGAATATAAACCGAGAAGCAGCAGGAGCCACCTCCCGGGGCCAGGACAGAGCATTGCTGTGAAAGGTCACGCTGCCCTCGGTGCACGTCTTGGCAGTACAAAGACCCAAACATGGACGTGACGCTTTGCGAGATGCAGCTCGTGGCACGCCAAGGTTATTTTCCTGCTGGAGAGCTGACTAAATCTGCTTGAAATTAATACCAAAGAAAGAAAATTAGAAGCATACAGGCTCCTGGGGAGGGTGGCTGACACTGAGCAGCCCAGAGCACGGCGGGCTGGCATGTGCCAAGCCCACGTGGCTCCATGCTCCGTTGTGCCGGCATGGACAGGCGGACATGAAAACCAAACGCAGCAAGATCCTGGAAGTGGGACTTGGCTTACGGGGAAGGAACCTTCCCCACTGCATAAGGAAACCAGAGTTCGTGTCCTCATGCATAAGGACACAGGGCTCACCCAAGGAACAGCCTCTTCCCCAAACAGAAACAATCCACCAGACCCCAGATGCTGGCTGTGGGGGCCAGCAGGGGCGATGCTGTAATTCCATGTAGGGAACATGAACACAAGACCAAAAAAAAGAGGAGGGGGTGAGGAGACGCCTTTGGTTAAGCGCGCTCCCTGACCGTGCACAGGTCCTTCGAGAAGTCCTATGATTTATCTCCAATGAGAGCTCCGTGCCAGGGGAAAGAGAGTGGCAACAGCAGCTCGGCAAATTACTGAATATTTGGTAGAGAGGCAGTTTATCTCCTCTGAAGGTTGAGGAGGAGGAGACGGGTCCCAGCTGGAAGCGCAGGCAGCAGATACGCTGCAAAGGTTCGCCCTGTCTGGCCGACCAGCAGTGCCAGGCGTTAATCCCTGCGGCAATTAGCCTGGATCACAGAGCAGGGCTGCAGGGAACACGTTAATTAAAATCCATCAGGATGAGCGTGTGTGGGATTTAGCGACTTTATCTTTCTGGTACCAGTTCGTTGATGCTAATTCAGCAATTTTAAGAAGTGAAGAGACTGGAAGGAGTCGAATCGACAGAGCAGCACGTTGGGCGGCCAAAGCCGACAGCTCCTGGGTGGAGGAGCTCAGCACTACGGCTGCCCCACGCTGCAGACGTGGATCAGAATCTCAGGGCACAGAGCGGTGCCAGGATGTGCTAGCAGAAAGAAGCCTGATGTCTTACTTTGTCTCTCGCATGTATTGCACAGCCCCTGGTGTAAATACCCTGGGGACATCGGAGGGCCCATTATCCCACGTTCCCCTCACAGACTGTGCAGACAGGACTCAGCAGTGGCAAGGTCCAACAACAGCGCAAGGAAGACACGGAGGGAGGATGAAGCCTCATCTCCCCTCTGCTAATGTGGAAGACCTGCCCTCCTCCAGGACAAGGACAGTACCTGCCTCAGGCTAGTCTCGCCTTGGAATCCAAGTGTCTCACGGGAGGTCAGTGGGGGCAGTCAAAATGCCTCCACACCCTCAGTTTTCATCTTGTCGTAAACCAGGCATTTGGGAAAGCCTCAGAGGCTCCTGAAGAGCTCCGCAGTGTTCTTTGGGCTGGCTTTCCTCCCTCCGCAGCCTCTCCCAAACAAGCAGGAGATGCCCGTGGCTTTCCCACGCTACCTGTGCCATCCTCAGCAGCAGCCATTCCCAAAGGCACTTCAGGAACAGATGCATCCATTTTACAATAAGCTGATGAAGGGAAAACGTATCAGGGAGCTGTTTTGCCTCAGTCACTTGCTCTGTCCTCAGCTCACCTTTTTTTAAACACTGCAAGCGCAGCAGCTGGGAGAGTCGCCCAGCCCTCGCCTGTGCGCACAGTTCTGTCTCCGGACGGTGCTGGTAATTAGGTCTTGCTCGGAGCGGAGCAGAGGTGCATGTAACAGCCTGCTCCTGACCTGCTGCTACGCTCACCCACTCGACCCGCCTTCCGTAGCTCTGTGCGGGGTGTCGTTTTGGCTAGAAGACCAGAGCAGAGGCAGGTTGGCTTGGTCCCTGTGCTGTGGAAGTGAGCCACATGGAGGTAAACACTGACACTTACCTGGCAACGGTACCGACCGATGGAAATGGAGGTCGCCCCATTTCCAAAGGTCTGGCACATCTCACAATATACTGTGATATATCTCACAATAGACTGATATCACTTTTATAACCAACTGCTCGGGGCATTTATTTATTAGGATTATCTCACGATGAGATAATGCATTCCTTGATGTCTACATGGCTCACAAGCCTCCAAAGCCTTTAGTGAACTTTGCACATTCTCTATTATTTCCTACATCTTCAGGCAACGACAAACTTTATCCGCCCCTAAGTCAGCTGAGCACTCAAAAGGGAAGGAGCAGGTGAGTGGGTGTGTGCACTGACAGAACCGACGCCACGCTCCATGTCCCCATCTACCATCACGCGTAAGCCAGCACGTAGAAATGTTCAACAAAAGACAGAGAAAGCAGCAAGAAAGTATTTATTGCCTCCTTGCCACGCCTGAGGCAGTGCGGCAGAACATGCCAGTCTCATCAAACAAACAAACAAATGAGGAAACCTCTCCGGGACAGGGAAGAGCTGCCTGTTTTGCCCCACAGGGAAATAGAAAAGCGGAAGGTGATGGTTCACCTCCTCATCTGCTGGAATCGCCGTCTGTTCCAGACACCTGCTTGGTGGGAAGCTCGGGCTGCCTGAGCACCATCCGCACAGTGACAGGCTGGAGATGCCTTTGCTGGCGATTTGCTGCCAACAGATGCTGCTAAATTTGAATGTTTCAGTGCAGAAAAGTGTGAGGTGGCTCCTCCGACTGCATCCACCAGCTAAGCCTAGCCACTCTCCGCTCTGACCACTGCTGCCATGGGGTTCCCCTTATGCGTAGCATGACATGGAACACCTGAGCTCCATCCTTTGCAAGACACAACACCCGCAGGAGCTCCGGCAGTCTCACAGAGAGACAGGCAGGTTTAGTCATGCAAAACCAGCACAGTATTCCATTTATTGCCCAGGACCGGGGCAATCCTTTGGAGCCGAGGAGAAAACTACTCAGCACACACTAACGGAACGCACACGTGTTCTCTACAGAGATGTAGCGCAGCAGCAACCTTTAACCGAGCTGCCAAGCT
>NW_010418367.1:0-207 GCF_000710305.1 Buceros rhinoceros silvestris | reverse complement strand
CTTGACCCGAGCGGCCAAGCTGCGCAGCCAGTGATGGAGAGAACCCCCCGTGTCCTCCGCTGAGCACCACGAATCCACCAAAGGATTCGTGAGAAGGCGCAGGGAGGTGCGAGTACAGGGACTCCGGCTGCTGCCAGCCCCCGCAGCCCAGCTCTCCGGCTCCCCGCGGCCCCAGCACTCCCCCGCAGCCCCCGGCCCCGCTCCCTA
>NW_010418366.1:13156-20020 GCF_000710305.1 Buceros rhinoceros silvestris | reverse complement strand
CGCCGGCAGCGGAAGGTGCTCATCCTCAGCCAGGACAGCTTCTACAAGGTGCTGACCGCCGAGCAGCAGGCCAAGGCGCTGAAGGGCCAGTACAAATTCGACCACCCGGGTGAGCTGCGCGCTGAAGGGCCAGTACAACTTCGACCACCCGGGTGAGCTGCGCCCCGGGGGCTGCGGCCCGAGCCCCGCCGCCTTTCTCCCGTGTGCAGCGCGGTGGAGTTCGCGGTTGGCGAGCAGCCGGGGCTCACCGCGAGGGCGTGCGGAGCTGCGTGACGGAAATGAGCTTTGCCCAGCACACATCCGTATCCTCACGCGTGTGCTTTGCCGCTGCGCTGTGCGAGTGCCGTTCTGGTGCACCGTCGCAGGGAGCGATGCTGGGGAGTCAGGGAGTGTCCCCGTGTCCTCATCCCTGGCGCTTGAGGGCATTTATACTCTAATAAACCGTGTCATTCCCCAAGTCCTTTCCTGCTGCTTCCTGTCCACGTAACCCCCTGCTCGCCTTGCTGGGGGGAGTGCTACAGACCCCCCGCCCACCCAACAGCGACCTGCCCTTGGTGGGTGCCTAGAGCTCACCAGGGCGGTTAACGCTCTTGAAAAGCATTAGTCTGAGGTTTTCTAAATTACTTTCTGCTAATGGACTAGGAGTTGCACAGTATTACACAATTACCGAGTGGTTTGGTGAAATTACACAATTACCCGCTTGACCTCTGGGTTGTTAGTTTCATTGTACTGGGGTTGCTTGTAAGCAGCAGACTCCCTCTTTGCTATCTCTGTCACCAAAGGCAGCAGTTCTGATTTGGGCGGCGAGTGTGGCTTACTGCTGGTGGGACGGAATAAAGCACGAGTTCCTGGTGTAGCGGGGCACAGAGAGCTTTTCCTCTGGGCCTGGAAGATCTGAGCAGAACACGTGGTAGAGAAGGCGCTGAAGTTCTTCCTTTTTAAACCTCCCTCTCACAGATGCTTTTGATAACAACCTGATGCATACAACCCTGAAAAATATTGTGGAGGGCAAAACGGTTGAGGTACCAACGTACGACTTTGTGACCCATTCTAGGTAAGTGTCGGCGTTGTGCGAAGCGTTGGGGTGTGCAAGTAGATGTCCCCAGCTGGGCCTGGGCACAAGCTGCTTGTCTGTGGAGTAAGACCCGTTTACTGACGTGCTCTGGGTGGTTTTTCCTGGCAGGCTGGCAGAGAGGACGGTGGTTTATCCCGCTGACGTTGTTCTCTTTGAGGGGATCCTGGTTTTCTACAACCAAGACATTCGGGACATGTTCCACCTCCGGCTCTTTGTCGACACGGATTCTGACGTCCGGCTGTCCCGCAGAGGTAACGCTCTGTCCCCACGGGCAGCACCAGCCTCTCGAGATCCTTGTCCATCCTCGGCCATGTGGTAAGACAGGCTTTATCTTGCCATTCCCAGTGCTGCGAGATATGAAGCGTGGGAGGGACCTCGAGCAGATCCTCACCCAGTACACCACGTTCGTCAAGCCTGCCTTTGAGGAGTTCTGCCTACCGGTACTACTGGCTTCACACGCTTGCTTTGTGGGGTTTTTGGGGTGAGAAGGAGCAGGGTCTGCTGGGGATCAGCTGCGCTGCAGGAGGTGGCTGTCGGTACTCACGTGTCACGAGCCCTACGCTCTCCCCTCTGTCTCATCTATTTAACCACGACAAGCTGTGTGTTTAAGGAACTTAAATGGTTGCTCCCTTGTCACAAAGCACCATGGAAACCCCTGGAGGCTGCGCACATTTGCTCGCTGCTGAGGCTGTCTGAGCCTGGCTCCCTTTCACTGAAACACTCCCACCCTGCACCAGTTCTTCAGCCTTGCGGGAAGAGCGAGCTCGGTTTCCAGCAGCCTCTCTCAACAGGGAACGCTGGTGAAAACCTGGGGCAGACCATTACAGCATCTGCTTGCTACGCCATGTAATAGGAGGCCGATTTAGGTGCTCACATGATCAAAGTAATTTGCAAAAAAACCTTTGAGAACAAAATCCTGCACATGAATTAAATGAGATGGAAAAGGCACTTCTTGCTCTAGATCAAAGCGGTTCTGGGATGGTAAAAGCACTCATTAGAAACGCTGGATTTGCCAGCCTTTTTGTTCGTAGAGGCAGGGGGGGAAGCAGGGGCTCTATGGTGGTAAAGATCAATAAACTGTCAGCAGAGGCAGGAGGGAATTTCATGTACACGTTGAGTACCTTGGCTCTTGGCAGAGGCTTAGCAATGGCTTGTGAAATGCTGATTAGAACCAGCTCTTAGCAAACAGAACTCGGTCTCGAAGCGGGTGACCCGTTTGAAGGCAGCGAACCCTTCAGAGGTGTTCAGGTACACGTTGAGTACCTTGGCTCTTGGCAGAGGCTTAGCAATGGCTTGTGAAATGCTGATTAGAACCAGCTCTTAGCAAACAGAACTCGGTCTCGAAGCGGGTGACCCGTTTGAAGGCAGCGAACCCTTCAGAGGTGTAAAAGCAAGTACTCCACTCTCAACCTACTGCTTCTGCCGTCGAGCTTCACCCCCCACCGGCTCCCTTCCCTTCGCACTAACCACCTTCCCTGATGCTCGTGCCTTCAGCCAGGTTAAGCAAAGGGGCAGTGAAAACAATCCCTGACCTTAAATCCAGTGCAGGTCAGCCAGCGTGACCTCAATTCCTTTAGGTGTTTCCATGACCGAGAGCTTTAACTGGCAGCCCCTGAGCACAGGAACCTCTCCATCTTTGCCTCTAGCTTTCTGGCATTTGTAGCTTCTCGCTAGAATAATTTTCCCATGAACACTTTTCTTCCTAGAGTAAAGCTGCCTTTTCCCATTAACAGTCTCCACCACCGTTGCTGTTTTGCAGACAAAGAAGTATGCAGATGTGATCATCCCCAGAGGAGTTGACAACATGGGTAAAAGGGAGTTGGGTTCTCTGCCTGATTCCTCTGGGGATCCACCTCTGGGGTTGGGAAGAGAGCAGCTGGGGCACCACTGCCTGGTTTCGGTGCTGCTAAGGAAGGGTGTTTGGGTGGAGGGCTGGAGGGGCGGTTGCTGCTCAGAGGCTGACCGGGCTGCTCAGCCTGTGGAGGGCTGGGAACAGTGACATGCGATTGGTGACGCAGAGCAGGGCACCTTTGTGAATGCCGGTGCGGCAGCTGGCAGTTTCTGTGAGGTTGGAGCTTGCTGCAGAGGGCTGGCATAGTTCCACTTAAGGGCTTGTTAAAACCTGGTGTTGAGCAGGGCGGGATGCTCCATGTTTTCTGGACGGGTTGGCCAAGAAATCCCTCGTGTCCTGTATTTCCTGTTCCTCTCTGCAGTTGCTATAAACCTCATAGTGCAGCACATTCAAGACATCCTGAACGGAGACATCTGCAAGTGGCAGCGAGGGGCCGTGAATGGACACGGTCGGACCTACAAGCGGCCGTTCCCCGAGCAGACGGAGAGCAGCGGCGTGCTAACGGCCCTCTCTGCAGTTGCTATAAACCTCATAGTGCAGCACATTCAAGACATCCTGAACGGAGACATCTGCAAGTGGCAGCGAGGGGCCGTGAATGGACACGGTCGGACCTACAAGCGGCCGTTCCCCGAGCAGACGGAGAGCAGTGGCGTGCTAACGGCTGGCAAACGCTCCCACCTGGAGTCCAGCAGCCGTCCACACTAACCCATCAGCATCCGAAGGATTTGCCTCTGGTCCAGACCAACACCGAAGACAGCTTTGGGGAAGGACCTCAACAGAATGGTTGGTGAAGTGCCCTTTAAATCATCCTGGCAGCAGAGGGGATACTGCTGTGACACTTCTCACTGATGGAGAGGAAGGAGTTGGCCCATAAGCCCTTCTCTCTTCCCAAACGTCTCCCTTTTCTCCCTACGATGTCTGGCATTCTGGTGTTAATGAGGGGGTTAAGGGCAGTGCTTTTTAATTTTCAAAATGAGATCTAATGCTGCAGTCTCCCCTGAAAATTAAGTGCTACCAAGTGATTATCAAGATACCCCTTTCCCTGATGATGATCTTCCTTAGCAGAAGTCTCTTTATCCAAGACTGGCACAGGGCCTGTTCACTGTAACAGGCAGGTGCAGTCCTTGCTCTTCTCCACCCTGCTGGCACCTGGAGCTCGGGCACTGCTCCCTGCCAGCAGCCTCCTCTTCAGCCTGTAGCAGCATGCGAGGGCAGAAGGACTGAGCTGTAGAGGAATCTCTCCTCAAGGGAGATGAAACAGAGGCTGGCTGAGACAAATTGGAACTTGCAGTTCATCAGGGAGACAGGCCCAAGTTGTTCTGTGATTCTGGTTCCTAATTTATTCCTTTCTAAGCTCCCAAACCTTGCTATACTGTATGATTAATTTTTGTACCCAAATAGTCTCCTTTACCAGTTACTGAATGTGTGAGCTCCAACAGGATTGAGTTGCTCATGGGAACAGAATCCTGACCGTGTCAGCATTCATGTCTTTTAGGGCGTTTCTGTACTGCTGGTTGCAGATTCTGCTGGGCGGAATCCGTCCGCTTTCAGAGCTGGGTGGTAGGATCAACCGGGCAGAGGGGGGGAAGCTGTGAACCACAGGACCCTCCTTCTGATGGCACAGACTGCTCTGGACACGCTTCTACCCTCACGGGGTCAAAGCACTTGCCTTGCACTCGGGCAGGTTGAACTCACTGTCTGGGCTTCTCAAGAGCACAGACAAGAGGCTGGATATTTAACCAGTGACATCGCAGTTCTCTTGCTTAGCCCAGATAAGGGACACTGCAGTGACACGAGTTTTCTGGAAAAACGCTGAAGCCAAGTGCTGGTTGGGCCTTTGGAAATGTCCTTGTGGTATCCTTGAGCCTGAACTCAGGGTGTGATTTTAAGAATGGGGTGGGGGGGAATATTATCAAGAGGAACTTTTTCATATCTGTCTGCTAGTTTTCTAAAAGCAGGGTCTAGCTGTGTTGGTTACGGTTGTGTTTCTTTGGCTAATAAACAAATGAACAAACAGTGAGCAGAAATGACCCTTTATATAAAGGTATTTATGCACCACCCCAGCAAAAAGGCAGTGAAAGGAGCATTCTCAGAGATGCTTTTATACTCCATGGTTTGTTCTACCCTGAGCTCAGAATTGTCGGTGCTGTAATGGCTGAAGCTTTACAGAAAGAAAAACTTCTAAAAAAAAGCCATTTGCCCTGACATCCCTACGGTCTTTTCAACACTGGGAAGGGGTGGAGGTTGGTTTCCTACTGGTGCTCACCGCAGGTCGGTGGCACCTCTCTGTAAGGGCAAGGAGGAAGCCGTTCAGTGCTGATCTGCTCCTGGGCACTGGTGAGCGCAGGGGACAGACTTAGAGCGTGAGGTACTGCACTGAAGCATTAGCCAGCCGGTGGAGTTAAGTAGGAGCAAAAGAATCATTACACCCTCCCCTGAATGACTGTGGTGTTGGATCATACCTTCCTCTGGGTGGGGGGTGGTGGTGTCAAAGCAGCCGTGACTGGCGTTTGTTAGAGCAGGAGGGAGCTCTGCTTGGCCAAGGGCTGCCGGTTCTGGTCAGCTCTGAACTGTGCTGCAAGATCCTGCTGCTGCAGCTACGTGAAAAAAACCCAATTGTCCATGGTGTAGGTACTGTGAGCTGCGTTGAGTACCTGTACAGGGCTGTTACAAACACCCCGCTGAGCAATCCCAGTCCTTCACATACACCCTCTCCCACCCTGCGAATTCCTCCGCTGCTGTGGGTCAGGGCACAGGTTACCGGCCATATTTATACCCTGAACTCATATGTACAAGCTGGAGCAGGGTTCCTTGTCAGCGTGATCGCCCTTCCTCCGAGTTCCTCTTCCTGAGACCTCTGGGGTGTAACGGTGCAGCCCCGCAATCATGATCCTGCCATTGCTGCACACAGTGGCTCCGTGTGAACGCCCCACGGCCAGGGGATTCTTCTGGTTTGGGCTGACTTCTTGGCCTGCCTGAAGCTTTCATTTAGCTGTAACAGCAACTTTTTCATGTCTATTTGTTCTGTTTTTTGCTTAGCTTCATAAAAGATTTGTTTATGTATGTGGCTAATAATAACAAATCATCATTCAAAGCAGTGTGAGCTATTTATAAACTTAGCGTAATGCTTAATGAAATTGGGCTGCTAGTGGAGCAGTGAATGTTGGGGCAAATAATGCGGTGTTGAGGACTACAGTCATGGGCTGATGCTGACTGCAGGACCGGTTACTGCCAGTTAAAGCTGTCTAAGGTTTAGAGCTGGGAAAACCCAGTTTTTAGCTGTAACAAAGAAAACAGAAGTGTATCTGCTGTTCTGGAGAGGAACCATGTACTCGTAAGGTGGAATTGCAGACCAAGGTGCTGGGAAACAGAGAAAACAGCCATCGTGCAAGAAGGAAGAAACCATCGACCTCATACTCCAGGGAATGAGGAAGAAGAAACCCTTGGAGCATGTTGTTCCAGCAAAGGACTGGGATGCTGCTGTCTGAAGTCAGCAACCTTTAGACCCTGCAGCGTAGTGGAAGGGTGAATGTCATGGGTGGAACCTGGGAGTTGTCCTCATGACAGCTGTATTACTGTTGAGACCTTTTTTTTTGTACCAGTACTTTTATTTTCTTTTTCTGTACTAATTAGATCTGGACTACTATCCATGATTTGTTTAGACAGTTCAGATTTCAATGACACTAACAATAAATCCTTAGCTTTGCGTAAAAGGCGTTTCCTTTTGCCTGTAAGAGGTTGTGCTTGTTACTGTTTTCGGATAAGGATGTTCCAGCTGTCCTTCCAGCGCAAGGCCTTCAGCTCAGTGACAGACAGCGAGGGCTCCCCATAGGTCACAGGGCTGAACGTGCGATAGACAAAGTAAATCGAAGAGAACCAGGCTACGATCAGGGCACTGAACATGCTCTTGAGAAGCAGCGATCTGGTGGGGGGGAGA
>NW_010418366.1:0-13042 GCF_000710305.1 Buceros rhinoceros silvestris | reverse complement strand
GCAGGCAAGTCACATCAAGGCTGGCCACACACTTCAACAGGAGGACCTACACACAGCCTATCTCCTCTGAAGGCCACTGCTGGGAGCCTCACTGCTTGCTCTGCAGCAGCTCACCAAGGTGACAGCCCTGCAGAAAAGAACTCGTCACTTCTCGTGTCTAGCCATTAAAACCAAGTACCTGCAGAGGTGCTCACTGAGATGCTGCAATACGACGGGAATCAGGAGAATCTGGAATGTGAGGGCTGGCAGGTAGTGGTACAGGAAAAGTGTTTTCTCCATCAGGAAGAAGGGCAGGTAGTTCACAGCCCAGCCTCCAAGGCAGAGCCCCCCGGCTGACACCCAGAGCTGCCATGCGCCTGCAGGAGACAGGAGACAGCTCCAAGCACAGTCCTGGCAAACCTCACGGCTCTGAGAGGTTGTCTGCTGTCACGGTGTGGAGGTTTTCTCGCCCCCACACTACATTTTGTCCTAATACAACCTTAAGCCACGCTCGATGGAGGGAAATGGTGACGTTCTGGCACACCTTTGTGAAGTACCCGTCAAGCCAGATTACTGTTAGCACGGAGCAGCTTCACAGCCTGACAACAAAATGTACTGCCAGAAAGGGCAGCGTAGACCCGCCTGGCCACATGGAGGAGTGGGACCTCAGCTGGAGTAAACCACGCTGCAATAAACCCCTCCTCACACAGCCAATCCGGGCAACCCTCACTGCCCTGAGAGGTTGTCTGCTGTCACGGTGTGGAGGTTTTCTCGCCCCCACACTACATTTTGTCCTAATACAACCTTAAGCCACGCTTGATGGAGGGAAATGGTGACGTTCTGGCACACCTTTGTGAAGTACCCGTCAAGCCAGATTACTGTTAGCACGGAGCAGCTTCACAGCCTGACAACAAAATGTACTGCCAGAAAGGGCAGCGTAGACCCGCCTGGCCACATGGAGGAGTGGGACCTCAGCTGGAGTAAACCACGCTGCAATAAACCCCTCCTCACACAGCCAATATCAACCTCTTTAAATCATCACACAAGGGCTCAGGAGAACCCAAATCTGAGGCCCGGCCATTTCTGACATTCAGGGAATGACTCAAATAAATATTATGCTGGCTACTGTGCTGTCTCACAAGGCGATGGTCATACTGCGGTAACTATCAGCACGCTCTTCACGGGCTACTCTACATTTCTGTGTGTCCCTAATAAAAATGTAAGGGTTGGGAAGCAGGACAAAGTGCTAGCATTGCCAAGCACATAGTTGAAGAAAAAAAAAAAGTGGCTTTGGGGCCACTGAAAAGTAACAGAACAAGCGATCATCCTCTCACATATACACCACGGACACGGACCTTCAGGAATGTCGTAAATCTTCCGCCTTCGTCGTATCAGGTACCACAGGGACAGACACACGTAGCCCAGCGCAGCAACATTAGCTGAAGTCCAGGTGACAACATTCCCAAGGAGGTGGATCTGGGCCTGAAGGACAGAAGATGGTTTAAGCCAGAAGCAGGAACGTGTTGCAGTTCCTTAAGGTACGGTTAAATATTACCCACACACCCTTTCTAAATTAGAAGTCAGAATGTGCCTGCTCTTTCCTGGAAGAAAGCTGGTTGATAAACTTCGCCACTTTACGACTCCTGTGTAATGTAAAGCATTTACAAGATGCTATTGGAGATGAACTCATCTTCTAAATGGAATCAATAATGGAAACTATTAAACTGCAGTTTTCCCTTACGGGAAAAAAAAATGTGTGCAAGAAGACATGATATAATTAAAAGCAACTACTGTCAAAGCTGTATCACATGCCAAAAAAAAAAACCCCAACCCCCAGGGAAAAATATATCCTTTAACAGAGGAGGAGTCCACCCTGGCACAGCTCCTTGGCTCTCGCTCCCGTCTGAACCAACGGCTGCTTTCTGCACCAGGGTCGCGGTCACTCCTGCCGCTCGGCCTTACCCCAGAGGTCGGGTGGAGCCAGTAGGCAATGTTTGTGTCCATTGTGATCCAGTCCAGAGCAGAGGAGCTGTACTTATGTTCTGTGTCTTCGGTTTTTAATGTGAGTATTTTCCACTAGGAAAAAAAGTAAGCGGCAGGCGTTCAGCACTGGATCAATGAGTGGGATGGCAGGGAAGGGGCAACAGCTCCAGGGGTAAGATGGAGCGTTCCTAACCTGGGAGCGGAGAAGGTTGTATCTAGATACTGAGCAATACAAGGGTGGTATTTTGTTCTTATATGATGCATTTAGTGAATTTCTATCAATAGCACTGACTGCATACACAACACATACAGTTCAGGTTCGGAGAGCTTCTGGGGGTCCAACTGACCTCCCCCTCTTTTTCACCCAGTCACTTGGGTATTTGTTACTGCACAGCACAGGTCTCTAATGCCCTTCTCAGCACATTCAGAAATATTTTTTTTCAGTGAGGAAGCCAAACTACTCAACCAGCAAGGAATGATCACTGAATCCTCGGGCTCAGAGTCTGCAGAAATGCTCAGGGTCCTGCTCTGCAGCAGAAGGAAAGACGAAGGGAAGAACAAGTCACTCACCTGCAATTCTGAGAACTTTGCCATGAAGCTGAGATTTTTACTTATGTCCATCTGGGTGGGAGAGTGGAGTTCCACCTCCCTCTCTTTTTGCTCTTGGCCTGGAAGAAAACAGCATAGCTCAGAAAGAACCAGATCACAGGTAGAAAGCTGGAAAGGGGAGAGAGCACGTACAATGGCTCCTCACACTCCCGGGAGCCCTTGTCCAACATGTAGTACCGCTGTGGGAGTGCTATAAAGAGATCTGTACTGATCCTGACATCACGACAGAGCCAGAGCCTGCTAAACAGGCCATACCACCTCCCACCAACATGAAGCATCCCCCAGTCACAGAAATCAGCTTTGAGGACATGGCTGAGACGTACTTTTCCCATATCTGTGCTCTTCCACATTCCACACCATGCTCTGGTGGTAGCCTTTGGCCAGCTTCTCTCCAACCACCTCCAGCTGCCGGTATCCCCACTCGGGTAAAGATGCTCCACTGAGCTGAAAGTGAAAGAGGACTGTAAACTCACAGTGCTGCCAGCATGAACTTCAGGATGAAAGTTCCTCCGCCCTGCCCGAGCAGTGGATGACTGCAAGGGACTGCTAAAAAGTATTTGAAGAGTCACTACACAACACTGTCTCATCAAATACTACAGCCATAAATTCAGCATGATTCCAGCAGACTCTGTGAAGAGACCCTTAACTATTTCAGCAGCTGTCACATACAACACACAGACTCAGCATCGGTTTCTGAGGCAGAATCTAAGGCCCAGCTGTGTACTGTGGTCACGATCTCCTCAGAAGCAGGACAGCTCTGCCTGCTGAAAAGGAATTAAGTATGACTACCTGAAACACATGCTGCTCCTGTATCACGCTGAGGTTTATTGTTTCCTTTTATGTACTTATTGGTTATTTGTTGTAGTGGTTTCGGCATTTTGGAGCAGAGATGAGTAATTTATGAGATCATAAAAAGTGCACAGAGCAAAAGCTACAGGCAAATAAACATAAATCCTCTTGCCTTTAGCACTGCAGAGGTGTTCACGTGAACAAACCTCACTTCTGACAGAATCGTCTTCCACACATCTGTGTCTGACTCCCGATTCAAAATTTCCTACAAGAGAAAGACGTTTTTTGATTGTTGTGCCATCTCAGCTGTTTCTGCTGGAACACGATGAGCTCCTCCCCTCCCTTTGACCACTCACCACTCTCCAGAGGTTCTGGGCTGGCATGGAGATGTTATAATCAATATAGCAGGAAACTTCTTGGGAATGGGGGCTAAGAGGGGCAGCAACATCATGCCTAGAAGACAAATCAAGTCAGATCCTCCAATGCCATTTCCCAAGTTCATATAAAAAGCAAACCCATAAAGGTATTGAACTGGCTTAGACCAGATTCAGTAATAAAGCAGCAAGTTAACTCATTTCTACAGATTGTGCTGTTTACTCTTTGAAAGAGAACACTCCCCACTACCAAGAGCTGCCAGGAACAGGCTCAGAGGAAGCCAGTACAGATGCCTGCTCTGCCAGGCTGAAGAACAAGCACCGATTGTGACAAACAGAGACACCGTTCACTGGCATTTCCAATAATGAACAAATTAGGTTTGGAAGGGACACAGCAAAAACCCAAGCTCAGAAAACCCCCCTTCCTTACTCTGAGTGATACTCAAGTACCCACAGACACCCTCTGGGAAGCAGCCAGGAGGCAATTTCATAGTGCAGCCTTTGCAGAACAGGCAAGAATCCATGGCAATCAGCCACAGCACACCTCCCTAACTTCCAAAGCCCATCCTTCATGCAGGAGTAAGCCATCAAAGTCAGTGGCACTGACTTTGGGTTAACAGCCATCCAAAAAAATAAAAAACTGCACCTGCCTGGAGCAGAGGTGGCAAAGGGGCAAGGATGAAGACTCACCAAGGGGACTACGCACTTAGGAACCTGCAGAACTGTCATGAATTGCGAACGTGAGTGCAAGAGAAGCAACAAAGCTGCATGAGCCAGCAGGCTCGACAGGGCAGAGGATGAGGAAAGCACTTACGTGTTGAGGTATCGAGTTGTGATGCCGTGGACCAGCTGCACGATGTGTCCGTGTCTGACGGGACGTGGTGGGTTACTCACCACCAGCTGCTGCCTGGTGGGGTGACACCCAAGAGGAAGTGGTTACGTTCTTCTTTATATATACTGCAGCCTTGTCATGACTAAACTGATAGGTCAAGAAGCTGCAGGCAGGGACAGACATTTAGGCAGTAAGTTGAGAAATCCAAGCTATCTACAGATTGTACCAGAATGGAAACAAAGCTCTTCGAGGCAAAGGTGAGTTAAGAGCAGAATGACTCAGAGGATCAGTAACGGGATATTGACACCCCGGCCATTAGGTCAGTGGTCTGACTCCGGGTCAATCAGGAGCAAGTTGGGATTATTCCCACCACAGCTGTGTGGTGGCTTCAGTGGGCCTGACAGGTGTCTGCACCGCAACTGCTGTCACTGCTGGCAGAATGACAACAGAGATCAACAGCTATCTCCACCAGGAAGTCCAAACTCTCCTCTTGCTCCTGGACAGGGCTAAGGCATGCTTTGGCAAGGGGAGACGCTGCAGTTCACCTAA
The DNA here is from genome assembly GCF_000710305.1 of Buceros rhinoceros silvestris. NCBI lineage: Eukaryota > Metazoa > Chordata > Aves > Bucerotiformes > Bucerotidae > Buceros > Buceros rhinoceros. Next base: position 7,927 of record NW_010418366.1, on the reverse strand, counting down.
CTGCTGCCACATGAGTCTGAAGTGTGAAGAATTTTCAGAAGTTACTCGGGTTTTGTGGTTCTGGGGAGTCCCTTCTTGAAAGGTTTGCACTACGGACAAACTTGCCCAGCATGAGTATGATTTATAAGGGCACACAGTCCTTCTGATACGGCTCTTTATACAGTTCCCAGAGCAACATAAGAAACCTACAAAAGCAGCTTTTTGATCAATGTGAAATGATATCACACTAGGGCTTTCACTGGCAAAACTACAGGAACAAAGAGTCCTACTCCTCGCTGACAGTTACTATGGCAAAACACTTCAGCACAAACCAGGCCTCTCAGGCACAGGCACCCACTTGGAATCTGTCCTGATGTGGCAGCTCATCCTGCACTTCAAATACAGAGAAATACTCACTCTGCAGAAGTGATTTCTACTCTCTTCTGAGACCCATTCAAGGTTGATAAAACTCATCAACACACTCTAACATCCCAGCTCACACACTTCAAAGAGCAGAACTTCCCTTTCATGCAAAGCACCTGAAGAGTTCCTACTGGTCTTGTGAGTCTTTAAAGTTCCCCTTGCGCACAGCCCACGTTTTGGCAGGAGCAGTTCAGACAGAATTTTGGAGTCACCAGTAATGCTTTTACCATATTGAGAAGGACTGTGCAAAGAGCCGCCCTTACCAGCTCTGCAGCTGAAATTACTTGTTCAGGATCACACATGGCCTCTAAGCCCATCAGCAGAGGAGAGTTATGTCCAGTTATCCGAGCTCTGCCTGGTTAGGTGTTGGAAGCATAGAGAAGCTATGCTTACAGCAGCCTGGCATTGAAATCTCTTGCATACTCACATTCCAGGATCTTTGACAATCCACCAGTTGTTCACATCCTTGAAGGGATAGCAGGTCACCTGCTGTTGATGGGAACTACCTCGGCCATTCTCATACCTGTACAGAGGGTTAAAAAAAAACAGAGACATGTAACAGTTCATTTCTGTGCTCAGCAGAGTCCCTGGCTCCGCTCCATTCGCACAGAAAACCTGCACATCTGCAGTGTGCTCTGAAGGATTAATGACGAGATGGCCAGGACCCAAACTGAGATGCTTGGACTGGCAGGTGAAGAACCAGAGCACACTTTCACCCTAACAATACAGACCCAACCAGATTCCTCACCTGATGGGATAAGTATTTGTGTGAGAATGGAGCCAACACTGCACGGGCTTGCCCAACACGTTCCGCAGAGTAATCTGAGAGCCGTAGGCCACCTCTAAGGGCTGACCCTGAGTGATTCGAGCCAGCCCGCCCTGAGGAGTATAATGACAGGATAAGTGGGAAGAAAAAGAAAGAACCCAGAGGCTGTTTAAATTCTGTTAAGAGTCACCTGTCACTTTCACACAGCAGGATCTTAGCACAACTCCTTCTCATTTGGTTGTACCTACAAAAATCAAGTCTCGCAGCACCCTACTCAGCAGATGGTAAACACACCAACGCCTGAAAGACTACAGGGTCTCAGCAAATATCCCTACAGCCATGCTGTTCTAAAAGACAGACTAAGCACTCCCCCACAGACAATCACACTGTCATCCTGCAGTCTAGAACGGCATCATTTGAGCTCAGTCCTGTATCTGCTTCTGTGTAGTTTCCTGTAGGGACAGACAAATCTTCAGCAGAAGAGTGAACGTACTGTTCTTGGTTCACTGGGAAAAGCTTTTCACCTCTTATTAGAATTTCAGTCATTATTGCTTCATCTTAAAGCAGTATCACAGCAGCCAATTAGTTAAATGACATAAAAGGAACAAGCAGGTGAGTTCAAAGATTGCACATCTTTCTTCTAACAGTGCACTCAAGGCAGACTTCCCCCCCTCCTCCCCTAATAAATGGGTTTTGTCATTGATTCCTTTACCTCTAAGCTGGCTTGGAAAGCACTCGTCATAATCTGGTCATGAGGCCCAGAGCGATACAGCAAAGCCAAGTGAACATAGAAGAAGGACAGGTACATTGCCATCGGGATGATGACGAGCGCCAGGCCTCTAGCTAGAAAATGGCACATCAAGGAAACCTGGAAGAACACCGAGAACTCAATGGTTTCATGCTCCAGATATTAAAACTATTAAAATACTAAAAATACCAGTGCACTTGGCTTGTTTTGTTTGTCTTTTTTAAGTTTCTCCAAACACCCTCATTCAGCTGTAACTTTGAGGACAGCTGGATAACTTCCACCAAGGATTTGAACTGAAGCCAGCAGGAGGTATATGAAACAGTATGGTTTTGAGGCACCAATCACCAAGACACAGATAAGAGCAGAAAAGTCAGCCACACACACATGCTGATCTTAAATTTCACTCCATCTTCTCCAGCAACTGAGCTGGGAAACTCTTCTAAGACAGGAGGATTTGCAGATTATGGCAAGGTAGTACAAAAGCCATCTGCAGGCAGCATGGTTATCTGAGGGCTTCCAAGGCTCCTGGCTGGCTTTAGTACTGAAAAATTACACATAATATATTTTGCATGTTGCGCTACCCACATTTGAGATGTTCTGGTCTCCTATCATGTGCCAGAAGTGGAGTCCTGCCATGGCCAAGAGCAGCATATAGGTAAACAGGCCCATATACTTCACCCTGAGAAGGAAGTGCATAAAAAATGAACACAGTTAAAAGCTACACAATTACCTAATACAAGACATAAACATTCAAACTTTGTCTTGAACAGGATGTGTTAAAGTCCAAGGACTTAGATCCATAACAAGTTTGGTACAACAACATAAACAAGCTTCAAGGCTCTGACACCAGAAGACATCATTTGTCTGCCAGTTACATTAAATGCCCGCAGTGACAGAGAACCTTTGTGACAAGACCACGAAGCAGAGGCCCTAAATTCAGACTTACTGAAGCTTGCGGTGACCAGGAGGGAGGGGTGAAATGCAGATGCTAATTTATAACATAAAGCTACCTTTGAGAAATGCATTTGGTTGTCCTCAAGAGAGCACCGTCTAAGCCTGGTACTGCCCACTGCAAATTGCCCTCTCCACAGAAACCATCTAACTCACTAAAATATCATGGGGATTTCTGCTCGGAACAGCACCAAGAGTCAGTCTGGAAAATTCAAAGCCCCACTGACACCTCAGATGGCAGGCAGGAACATCAGCTTACTAAAACCAAGTGAAACGTCATCACTTACCCAACTGCACAAGAACAAGCTGCTCCAGTTAACAGAAGCCAAAACCACCAGCTTCCAGAGAAGGAACTTAAAAGGACAAAAGAAAGGATGTTATGGTGAGATATGGGCACCTTTTCAGGATCCTGAATTCAGGTAACTTAACCTGAAGAAAACTTGCAGGACTCCACTACTCCTTATTCTACTCAGAGGTATCTCATTCTGAACCTCCCGCGGCAGCAGCTCTCAGCCCTGACCCACTGGGTGTTGTTAAGTCTACTTCTCTGTATCCTGGAAAGCAAAACTGCGTACTACTGGCCTTCTGATACAACAGATAAAAGAAATGCCTTAAATCACCTGCTGGGCTCAGTTTAGAGATAATTTTACCGTACTAAAGATTACTTTATCCTCTGCAAGGATCAGGGAACATGTGAAGTCACAAGAAAAGAGACAAAGATCTCTAAATTCAGTGCCTGTAAACAGTAACAAAGGACCCGTTATCCTCAGTGTTTCTGCACACAGAAGGAAACTTTCCAGTAAAAAATCTGGGTAGGCAAAGGAATGCTCCCAAGGGACTTTATTTTTATTATAAAATAAAAAAGACAATCTTGCTACCAGTCAAAACAGTCTTTAACACTGCCCAGAAAAGAAAACTTCTCAGGCAGCCACATGAAGAGGTCAAAGATGAAGTGAGTTGCAGAACTGTGAAGTGACTTACAGAAAAAACCCCACACAGTCTGTGATAAAAAGAGTCACTGCAAGAATATCCAGAAGGATGGGAGACAATCCAGCTTTACCTGTGCCTTTGCACATTGTAGAACTTCAGGTAAGACAAAACGGCAAGTAGGATAAAAAAAATCAATACTGATTCCAGGAGCATGAACCTCGATTGGGTGATCAAAGAGTTCTCTGTTGGGAAAGAAAGAGACTCAAAATTAGAGAAACTTATCTACAGCCAAGTGCTACCTCAGACAATTGCATCATTATCCAACAGAAGGAGCTTCCCCTTTAAGGCCAGTCAATTCATTTCCAATCTCCCTGGCTGTAACAGGGAGGTGTTGGGTTTAAAGGGACAAAAACCTTCCAGCAGGAGCGAAGTACGAGGCCACAACCGCCTCCAAGGACAAAGAAGTAGACAAGCAGTAAATTCTGTCAGGAGGCAGATAAAAGTGCTGCGCTTGCTACAAAGGCAAAGAAAATCACTGCTGGGAAATCCAGAGAGGTGGTTCTCTAGGCAGAGGGAGTCAAGGCAGTGACCCCGGCAGGTGATGAGCACGATGACAAATCTTCAAGAAAGGGAGCTGCAATGAGCTGCTTTGTGCAGGATTCCCTGAGCCAGATTCAGAGCAGCCAGTAGCTGGGAGAGGTTTCTCTTATCAGACTGCTAAAGGGCTGCTGAGAGGCTCCTTCTCTTTGAGGCAGCTGCCAGCAGGCCCTCAGAGAAAAAACCAACTGAATTACACACACCAGAACAGCGCTAAATATGGTGCGAAGGACACAGACTGGTTTGCTGCAGTTTGGAGGTGAAGAAATCTAATGAGCTCTGACTGTAAGTAGGGTTTTCCTGCTTATCCTGTGTAACCCTCAGAAGAAGAGAGTACAGGCCTCCTTGGACGCAAGAATTGTGTTTTTCTGTGAGGCTGTTAAGGCTGCCCACTTCCCTTAATAATGAAATGAACTGGTGTAAAGCCTCAGCCTAGGATGGCAGCTGCTGAAGAGCCAAAAGGATAGAGGGGACCAGAGAGGCTCAGCAGAGACTGACACAGGGCTGGGCCAGGGCTGAAAGGGGACTGTGATGCGTTGTTAGCGTTCTGCGAGGAGATGCTGCTCCAGCCTTTTATGTGCCCTATGAGGAGAAGGGACTCTTCTCCCCCTGCATGAAGAATAGGGCCCAGGAGGATAATCTTACCAAAGAGAATCAGAAGAGCAGCTCCAAGTGCAGCGCAGTGGGACAGCTGCAATTCTACCAAAATTTGGTAGGCTAAAGGCACACAGAGAGCACCAGCCAGCGCTGGCAGGAGTCGCAAGGACCAGACAGGAACGTTCGTGCTGTATTCTGAAACAGGAGACAACAACCATCACAAATGTGGAAACTACTAATCGCAGTGAAGATGTATCAATACAGAACCCCTTACCACGGCAACAGGTTGTTGAATCTAACTCCTACTCTGGCTCATTTATTGTGTCTTGTACTGCTTAAACTTTTTTATTAAAAAATCTGTGCTATGGAATCACAGTGCCTCAAACTTCCGTTAGAGACCTGCAGAAGGTCTTAGTTAGGAGAAGAAGTGAAGGTGTCAGGTAAAGTGTTATTTCCACTAGTCAGGCAAAAGGAATCTGCCAGCCACTGAAATACTGCTTGTTTTCTCACTCAGATGAAACAGTTAAATTCAGCTCTTACCAGCTCCGATCCTGTTCCACAAGAAGTTTCCATCAAATCCTCCTAAGTAACCTACAACACAAGCAACAACTCAGAATTTCCAGTCCCAAAACAAGTGCAAAAACCGGTGCTAAATTGGTCCTGGAACCATTTCCCAAACATGCAGCTTCCCCATGAGGGTCCTCTTTCGGCCTGTGCTGCCTGCAGCAATGTTCGATACCGTGCAGAGGCACAAAGAATATAAATTGGGAACAAAAGCTCCTCAGTGACAAAGTTCCACACATATTTGACCTCTCCTTCCCATACAGACACACTTTTATGTTGTATCTCAGCTACAGAAAGGAACTCAGGTCTGAAAGTCTGCTTGTTGCCTGCTACTTTGAGTAGTTCTCACCTTACCTTCCTCTTTATCCACAGGACTGGGTAAGCGAGGTAATGGATACACGGCTCCATCGCCTCCCAGTACTCATGCAACAGCCCCTAACAATACTAAATAAGGGAAATCCCAGCTCTCGGCTGCCTCCTTCTTGTGCTTTTCCCCCATAATGGGATCCGACAACTCGCTTCTAACCAGCAATTTTCTCTTCCACAGCAAGAGGCAGCAGACACCTCCCAGTCTGAGGAGAGGCCCTACCTCCCAGAGCTAGCAGCATGTGGCCAAGAGGTGGGCCGCTGTCATCCACAAAGAAGATCCTCTTCATGTAGAGTGAAATGAACTGGCCGTAATAAACTTCATCAAAACTGAAACACAAGAGGCAGAAATCTGTCAAATCTAACCAGCAGCATCCTGCAGGTTGTGGGGATACTAGGGAAGGAAACACCAATTTGTGGCTGTGAATACAATGCAGCACAGTGGCTTCACCCCTCTACCTTCGCCTCAGGAGTTTCTGTGCTCACAGGGGCTGAGAGCAGGCAAGCTCGGTTCTTCCCCTTCTGCATTCCTACTCACAAATGTTTAAAAACCAGAAGTCCGTGTCACTCAAGTAAAAAATAAACTACTCTACTCACACTACAGCCCGTGGATAGGAAAGCCCCCAAAGACGGCTTATTAATCCCATCACAGTCAATGCCACGACGTTCACATTTATCTCTGCTGTAACCACAACCGGTTTCTTCAGAAATCCCAGCATCCTGTCAAAGGTCTGTCCAAACCTCGAAAGCAAACAGAGGAGAGCAGCCTTTCGTTCAAAACTACCCAGATATCACTGGCTAGAAAGCATGCACCAGTACTTCCTGCTACAACAGCCTGTGCTGACTGATCCTCCAATGTTCTCTCCCTTTCCACATTTGTGTGTTTTCTGCTCTATCTAGAGGATTAGCTCTAAAAATGAAGTTACTAAACACACTTAAGTTTTCATCTGCCCTGCTTCTCATGACGGTGGTCCTCCATCACCAGTGGTAAGCTAGGGACTTCGTTTATTCTTACACTGGTTCTGCAGAAACACAACAGCTTAATTCAAGCCTATATTCCCCCTTGAGCAAAGCAAACCTCCCAGTCCAAACTCTGATGTTAGTCACAGGCACACCACATGCTCAGGCCCCAAGCTGCTCAGCTAGCTTTAAAAATAGAAAAAAAGAGTTATTTCCTCACAAACTGAGCATACTTTTTCCGGGGGCAGGGGGCAAGCAGAACCCACAAACATCCTCTTTCTTAAAAAACTGGCTATGGGCACAGGGGGGTAGGTGCTGCAGGCCTCTAGCGCAGCCTAGGGGGAAGTGCTGCAGAAGGCAGGGCTGAACTCTACTGTCGGCAGAACTGCTAAAAGATAGGTCAGGAAACAGCAGGTTATCGGTGCCGGATCTCCTCACCTCAACACAGCTGAAAGTCACAGAATAAATCCATCTGCATGGCTTTGATCAGGGGAGAACAAAGCGAGACGCAAGCACGTCACCACCATCAAGCACGGTGCCGCTGTCCTTGTTTCTCACAACCTACAAAACACAAGCGCTGGGTGGAACAGACTCTTTGAGCAGCCCCTTGCAGAGCTGTGCTTCTACTAGAACTGGCGACACCACGGACTGCCCCACCTGCACGACACAGGACAAGGCCGGCCATCACTGTGCTCTGCCATCACCTAGGAACCCTGGGACCCCAAAGCGCAGCGTGACAGAGGGACCCTGCTTCTCCCTGCAATACAGGCAGGTCTCCAGCCCTGGGGCAGGAGTGCAGCCTACCTCCCTACCAGAGCTCGAACGCCTTTTCAAGGAACTATTAAGTCCTTTACCAGCCTTTGCATCCCCTTCCTTACGAGGGGGCAGTAGGAACACTAACCCCTCCCCGAGGCCTTGTTCCCCCTCTTGAGCTCTATGGGGTGCCGCAGGACCAGTGATCCCGCACCCAGGCCTCCCCCTCGAGCCTTACAGACCACAGGACCCACCAGCTCCTCTGCACCCACCCCTTGAGGACTGTCTGGGGT